>NW_026126262.1:0-21007 GCF_943737965.1 Phodopus roborovskii
GTGAGTGTGATACATAGATAGATATCTATAGATAGATACATATATATTGAATTTAAAACCAGGATGTCTTGTGTGTGTTATGATATAGTCTTACAAAAACAAAATAAAGCAATAGCAACACAACAAGAAAAAAAAAGAAAAAGAAAAATTGGGTGTTTTACTTAATGGATTCTTGTTTCAGTTATTTGCTTATTTAACCATTTAATAATAGCAACTTAAATTTCCCTTTCCTCATATAAAATATTTTTGTGATAGTTAAACATTCAAATAAACTTCATTATAATGTCTTTATATTATTTAGTATTCAGCTTTCAACAAAACCACTTGTTCCTTTATTCATGTAATAACTTAAAAACTGACTGAAGGATATGATCATTCTGTATTGTGGTTTGTCCTACACAAGTTTTACTTTGACAAAACTAACCTTGCTAAATTATATTTGGATAACAATTTTTAAATAATACATCTTAGCTACATTATTTCATCTTATTTTTAACATTCATTGATTGGGAAAGTGTAGTAGGTTTTATTGGGAATTTTCATACATGAATATAATTCATTTTAATAATATCAATGTTCTATTACTCTCTCTTATCTACACCCTTCTCTCCATAATCCTTTTCTTCTTTCCTAATTGTACCTTTGCACTTTCAGGTCTTATTTTTCTGTTTTAATTTTATTTAATTTATTCTTTGAGCATTTCATGTATGTATACATGATTTGGTCATATCTATTCCTGGGCTGACTCTAACTTTTCCCATACATAGAAGTTTAATATACTCTTTCTCATCATCAAATGCCATTGAGCCTAGTCAGTCATACAAAAATGTGCATGAGTATAGACCCATCCTGATGGAACATAACAACTTTCAAGAGATCACATCCTGGAAGAAAATAGATTACCCAGCCTAAGCAGTCATCAACAGCCAGTTCTTCTGGACAAGAACTGGGGCTTTATGGTTGCCTCCCTTATCCATGCTATAATGTTGAGTAGATTGGTGTTGTTTTGTTCAGGCCACCACTGCTGATATGACATCATAAGTTAAATACAGTCATACCAAGAAGACACTATTTTTCAGCAGTCCTTTCTGTCCTATAACTCTAACACATTTTCTGACTCATTTGCCATGTTCTCTAAGCCTTCTAGAGATGGACTGACATAGATGTTTTATTTGGGGATGAAAAATCCATACAGCTTATTCTTTCCTCATGTTGACTAGTTAGTTGACTGTTAACTGCTAGTTTTTCCGCCTGCTGCCAGTCTTGTCCCAGCCGCCGCGCCAGCCTCAAATAATGCAGAGAGACTCTGCATTTGATATTATGCTATTTGCCAGGTACTAGTTTCTTATCAGCTAGCTCTGTCTTAAATATAACCCATTTCTATGTATTTCCACGTGGTCTTACCGAGAGCGGAGGGATGGTGTTTCTGTTCTCTCCAGACTCTCCATCTTGACTCCTTACTACTTCCTCTTTCCTCCTTTTCTCCTCATCCCGCCTATCTTGCTTTCCTATTGGCCAACAGTGCTTTATTCATTAACCAGTATGAGAAACATATACAGAATGAAATCTCCCATTAATACACTTCAATAAAAATATTCTCAGGTGAGGAACAAGATCTACATCAATTGATGGGCATAAAAGTGGGTATTTAGAAGGCATTTACAATAATACTGGGTTTCCCCAGCTTCAGGTTTTTGGCTATATTTACAGTAAGGACATATGTGTCACCTCCTGTGCATTGAGCCTTATATTCCATCAGAAATCTTTTCATTACCATAATATAATACTCATAACACTTTTACATAAATGAGTATACCTTATCAGGCAGAATGTTATTATAGTTGCCAGAGTTAACAACTAGATAAGACAATGAATGACTTTTTTCCTTTCAGCAGTCTGTACAGCATCTTCTGGTATTATGAAATCTGGCCATGAGAAAGGGAGTTTCTGGGTTATTACCAGCTTGGTGTTTCCATGTCCTATAACAAAAGTCTGTGGTGTATTCACCAGTTAATACTTAAGATCATCTCTGGTGGGCAACTAAGAGCAATGGCAATAGACTATTGCAATTGTAATTAAAAGACCGGAGACAGATGTTGTGGTTCAACCTGCATATCAGTGAAGCAAAGCAACCAAGCTACCAGAGAACTCTTACCTCTAAAAGGGCTGGGATGCTCCTATTCTTAACGTGGCTGGAGAATCAATACCTGATACTGACTGCTTGTTCCTAATACTGGGGCTGAAACCAGGGGCTGAGATAATCTTTGTGTGAGCTGTTTCTCTTTAGGACTGGACCAATCTTGTGAAGATCTGGGTGGCCTTGGACTCAGAGAGATCCATATATCTCTTTATCCTACATCCTAGAATTAGAGGAGTATACAATCACCTCCTAGCTGTGGCTGCTGGGATTAAAGTTGTGTGCCTGGCTTCTATGGCTTGTGGCTGACTTTGCTTTCTGAATCTTAAGTAAAGCTTTAAGAAATCATACATAATATATCACCTTAGCCTATATTGTTAGGGTTCTTGCTGGAATTTCCCTGACCAGTAACACAAAGGGGCTTATCCTGTGCCTGGGACCAGTTTTTTTTTTTTTTTTTTTTGTTTCATAACCAATGGCCTCTAATTAACCCCTGTCCATATAGGTTCAGTCCAATTAAACTGCTTTTAAATTTTCTGGGAAGTTTATAAGACTACAGGTTTCCATATGGTTTTTTGAAACGTGCTGTTAGTTACTCCTTATGCACTCTTTCTCATCAATATCTTCCATCTATCCTTTATTTTCTCCCCTTTCTCCTTTCTTACCACCGATGCTCTACTATCTAGCTGCCTTAAAGTTCTTTCTCATCCCATTCCAAATGAACCCTTTCCATAGGTATCCCTATAGGCATTCCAAATTAAGCACATAAAGCTATATATGAGAGAAAACATGCAACATTGTATTTTCTGGGCCTGGATTACCTCCCGCAGAACAATTATTTGCAGATCTTTCCTTTTACCTGAAAATTTCACAAATTCAGGTTTTCTTGACAGCTTAATAATATTTCATTATATAAATGTATCAGATTTTCATTACTCATTCAACAGTTGATGGATGTCTAAGCTACATCTATTTCTTGATTTTTATAAATAAAGTAGCAGTGACAATGGATGAGCAAGTTATCGCTGTGTCATATCCTTTGGGTATATGATCTGTGTTTCACTAATTTCCTGTGCATTTATTTACCCAATTAATTTGACAATCAACATTTAAGCAGCACACCATTTTTCCATGAATTGTAGTTGGATTCTCTTTCTTATTGGCACATTAAACCTTACAGCCATTTATACCTTGATAACACATTATTCATAATAGAATTCTGCATTTTTTGTTTTATGATATATTTTGTTTTGTATTTAAATTAGAAACAATCTTATTTCATATATCAATCCCAGTTACCTCTCACTGCCACTCTCCCATGCCTCCCACTAACCCTCATCCCATTCCTTTTCTGCTCCATAGACAAAGTGATGCATTCTATGGGAGATCATCAAAGTCTGTCATATCATCTGAGGCAGGGCCTGGGCCCTCCACCATGTGTCTAGGCTGAGAAAGCATCCTTTTATGGGTAGTGGGCTCCCCATATCAATTTGTATACTAGGTATACATGCTGTTTCATTAACAGGGGCCCCATAGACTTCCTAGGCCTCCTAACAGTCAACCATATGCAGGGAGGGAGGGCTGGTTCTGTCCTATGCTGGTTTCTGAGCTATTAGTCTGGAGACCATGCTCTTGCCCCTATTCAGGTCAGCTGTTTCTCTGGGTTTCCCCAACATGGTCTTAACCCCTCTGCTCTTCACTCCTCCCTAGCTATAACTGGATTCCAAGAATTTGACTCAGTGCTTAGCAATGAGTCTTTGCTTCTGTTTCTATCAGCTACTGCATGAAGGCTCTATGATGGCATACGAGGTAGCCACAAATCTCATTATGGGGAAAGGGTATTTAAGATAGCCTCTCCTCTATTGCTTAGATTTTTGGTTGGGGTCATCCTTGTATATCTATGAACATTTGCCTAGTGGCAGATTTCTCTTTAAACCTATAATGGCTCCTTCTATTATGGTCTCTCGTTTCTTGCTCTCCTCTAGTCCACCCCTGACTCAATCTTCCTGCTCCCTCATGTTCTCCTTACCCTCCTCTTCTCCCCTTCTCTTTCTCCTAACTTCCTCTCCCCTCTGCCCATATTCCCAATTTGCTCAGGATACCTTGTCCCTTTCCCTTCTCCGGGGGAGTCATGTATTAAAGGAATGCATTTAGATTACAATTGAATAGGCAAGCCATATGGATTCTTCCATGAATTATTTTGGATTAGACACAAATTCATAGACCCAAATCATGCTATATTTATAATACTGTAAATTATTAATAATAGTAAAATTAGCAAACTTATTTTTGAAATCTTAAGTCAATTCACAATATAAGAGGCAATTATTATAACTATACTCGTATCATAGATTATAAGATTACTGAAAGTGGACCTTACACCTGTATCAACACTATTGCAAATACAGTTTTATTTTCATGTTATAGAAACAATAAAACTGAATGCTGGGGAAATTTTAAAATATAAGTATTTGAAAAACTTATAAGAAATAAAAATGCCTATAAATGTGTGTGTGTGTGTGTGTGTGTGTGTGTGTGTGTGTGTGTGTGTGTGTGTGTGTATTTGAATCCAAAGAAAATGTTCAATCTGTGGCATATAGGAACAAGAAAAACATGTGGCTTGTTCATCAATATGAAAATATGTTGAACTTCCTAGGATTTGGTATTATGGAGGAGTACTTAGGAGAAATGGAGAAGCCTATCTACAATGTTTGCTCCAAAAGATTGAATTCATGGACTTAACATGTCATAAAAGAATTTTTGGAGCATGTAAAAAATGTCCCAGGCATAGCTAGGTATGCTGGTTATTTCATGCATTAATGCCAATCACAAATAAATCATTTTTTGGTCGGCTATGGAAGAAAATAGGGTATTAATGTTCAGTAAGGGAATGGAGGATTGCTGACTTGCTTACCTTTCATATGATAAAATATGGCTTATATCCTTTTAGAAACACTCCAAAATATGAAAATTGCTCTTGAATTGTTCAATGTGAGAATGAAGTTGGGAGGTAGCTATTCCATAAATAGTTGGTGGCAGAGGGCACCCCTTGGGAAAGGGAGAATTCCAGCTTTGTGATTGCTCTCAGTATGCATGTGTTGTATTTCAAAACTATAGAGAATGAAGCAAGTCTTGAACAAATATATGTTTAAGATTCCAATTTTATTCACACAACACTTAAATATAGCGAGTAAAATACAGCACTCTTAAAGGCCTAGTACTAAGTTTTCTATTTGGAATCATAACTCATATTCCTGAAGAGTCAGGAATGCAAAACATATGTTTTTCTGCATGTATAGATACAAGTAATTATGGAAAATAATAATGTATTTCCCCTTACCTTGATTTTGAAAAAAAAAATAGGTTTAGGTACAGGAAAGGATTGTGTGAGAGGATAAAATTACAAATACCTTGAGAATATCTTGAAGGCTGAGAAATTTAAGTAAGTGAGAAAATTACACTGTTTAGTACTATGGATTACTTTAAAAAATGGGAGGATACTCCACCATATCACTAAAATCTTTGAATAATTAAGTCAAGTCTTGTACTCACATTATTAGTCGGAACCATTCCTTTGTTTTATATTCTGAGTATCAGTAGCATGTGTTTACAAAATGAAGATACTTAAAGTATATAAAAAGTAAGTATTGTATATTATAAAGCCAAAACTTCTGATAACTAACTTAAGGCCATAAGCAGTCAATATTAAAAAATATTAACCTAAATTCATATCAATGTAATTTTCATTATTTTAATTACCAAGAAGGGGGAAACCCTCTCAACGTAGAAGCCAAAGCCTCTCTGTTACTGAATGAAAACTATTAAGTTAACAAATAATTGGGCTCTCTATTATTATGAGACTAACAAAGAAAATCATCACAGTGCATAATTTAAGCATTTACTTTTAAGAATGAACTATACATTTCCTTAAAGGAGTTTATATCATAGGTACATTTTAGATTTAAACACATATTTCACATATAGATTTTTTTATAATTATCTTTAAGAAACTCCAGTGAATAAGCACATATGATGAATGTTTTCCTCCATATATTTTCTAACTCCAGGCTGAGATGGGAATACAAATATGCCAAAGACTAGGTCCTTGCAATGGTTTCAGTTTTCTGGGATTATAGATAACTAATGTTTAATGTGTGCAGCCACTATGTTAGCAGAAGGACAGGTCAATTATTAGTTGACTTTTTAAAGTAATCATGTAGTTCCATCTCCAAAGTGTGGAGATAATAGAATCTTTCATAATAGATACTATCAAATATAATACTACATGTTTGATTCTATGTGGGGTCAAGTCACCAGAGCCTAAGAAGTACTATTAAAATATTATTGCAAAGAGAATGGAAACCTCATTTGCTTGCAATCATTAAGCACCCTAAGATCAGATGGAAATGTGTTAAGAAATGGCCATGCATTTGTAATTGCTTTTTGGAATCATAACATAACCTGAATATGGATTGTTTCATTGAAATGAGCTTGGTCATGATTCTCCTGTGTCTAACTTGGTTTAGTTCATCAGAATTAAATTTTATTAGAAAGGTAAGAGCTTTTCATGGAACATAAAATAGCTTCATATTACCAGGAATGGCTACTTTTTCTTTCCACATGTTTTTTTTTTTTTCACCTTTCTCTGTATTCATTTCATTCCTTCATTTTCCAGTTTGTTTTACTTGAATCTCTACATACATCCTAAATCTCATTCTCTGCCTTTTTATTAGTAGCTACATACAGCGACCAATTTCAAGTTAATGAGCAAGAAAAATGGGGTGAGGGTAGCTTAAGACAGGAAGCCTCTCTGTTCTAATAATTTCTGACCAGGGTGCAGCAACATGTGGTGCAAATATGGATGACTGCCACTTCTTCTATTTTTCACAGAGAAATCATTATGGGAGTAACATAAGCTCCAAAACAAATCAATTACATCACACATTTTGATTTTACTCTTTCCTCATACCTACACAGCCTTATAGCATATAGTCATGACTAAATGTCAACATCCAGAAGACCCAATTGCTTGATTCTTTCCCTGCAGGTTATTTTCCACAACCCTTACTTTTGATTACAACATTGTATCTCCACAGGTTGCAAACAATTTACAGAATGTTCCAATTCCAAAATGGGTATTTCAAACTTATTCTAACTACATAAATGTGTGGAATGCATATATATATATGCATATATATATATATATCCTTATGAATCAAAATTTGACTAACTTTAAGCAGTGTTTATTACATTTGTTTTCCTCCTCTAAACACCATGAAAGTCAGTCAGCACCAAGAGAAGACAAATAGTGATTTAAGGTTCGATTAGGTAGATGGTTTAATTTTTGTTGTATCATGTTAACTAATGTATTTCTTCTAGTTTCAAGAGGCCATACAATCATTGACAGTAGTTTACAATAATTTGAATAATACTGGAGTTTCCTAAAGCAGAAATGCTTACCTAAATATGTCCTGATATCCACTGGAATTCAGAGATGGCTAAGAAAAAAGATTCCTCATAAGCCTGACAAGCGAGGAAAAGTAACTTAAATAATCCACAGTGTAAAAGTTTACTAAAAATATGTGTGCAAAAGGTTGAGGCTTATTCAATGAAACCTGAGCAATAGATTTTTCCAAATTCATGTATCATCATGAATTTAAAAATACCAAGTCTTCGTTCAGTGAATGTAACTAGAAACTACATGTGAAACTTTATTTCTCCATAAGGATTTCTACATCGTATCATATTTAAGCCAAGTATGTTCCAGTGGTCAAAATAATTCATAGCTTGGAGACTAATAAGAGGCATATTTTTCAACATGATGTACTAAAACTTTTATAACAACTTGTTTTCATTATTTATATGCCACATTCTTCAAATCAATACAACCATGTTACCTAAATAATAATAAAAGAGGAATAATTACTTCAGGGTTGATAACTGGAAAGCTTATGCTTTATGCCACTAGTTGTCAAATTACCACGGAGTTCAAGCAAATAGGGGCTTACTCTACAAAAATAGATTGTAGTGCAGAAGTCTGAAAGGAATTTTACAAGCATGATCTGCCTTTGTAGTAAACATGAAGTTATCAAAACCAGCATGATAGTATTTCTACGTCATTTAACCCTTATAACATAATAAATGAAAGAACTGGAGAGTGACATTGGAGTTTAAACTTCAAGGTGAATATCAGAAAAACAAAGCACCTGGACACTAACTACTTACCACTACACCTCAGGCTGAATGGGCTGATCATGTCTCCAAAAGCTCTCACCAAGCCTCAAACTGTAACCTCTCCTCAGCATGCCTGGAGTAGGAATGCCTCCTACTGAATTTGTTCGTGCCTTACATACTTCCATAATTCCTGGATTAAAGGCTCTGTTACTTTTTTAAAAATTGTTTATATTTTACATATCGATCCTGTTTCCCTCTTCATTCCTCCCTCCCTCCTTTTCTTACATCCTCCCATGCCCCCAAGCACCCTCCCATACCATTTCCCCCACTCCATATGTAGGGTGATGCCTTCCATGAGGGGTCATCTAAATCTGTCAAGTCATTTGGAGTAGGGACTAGGCCCTCCTTCCTGCCTCTAGGTTAAGGGAGTATTCCTCCTTAGGGAATGTGCAGTCAAAATCCTTTTGTGCACCAGGGATACAACCTGGTTCCACTGTCAGAGGTCCTTTAGACTACCCAGGCACAGGCCTTTTAACTGAGACCCATGTTCAGGGAGTCTGAGTTGGTCCAATGCTGATTATCCAGCTATCAGTCCCTATTAGCTCCCCCTTGTTGAGGTCAGATGTCTCTGTGGGTTTCTATAGCCTGGTCTTGTCCCCCTGTCTGTACCTAGATCCCAGTTTGGCTCAGTGTTTAGCTGTGTGTGTCTGCTTCTGTTTCCCTCAGCTACTAGATGAGGGCTTTATGATGGTGGATAAGTTAGTCATCAATCTCATTATCAGAGAAGGGCATTTATGTTAGCCTTTCCACTGTTGCTATTACTCTTTTAAGCTGATTCAATCTCTTGTATCTGTGGGTGGTGTTAAACTTGGAGAGATACATCTACCTCTTTTTTCCTTTATATTACATATCAATCCCAGTTCTATCTCCCTTCCTCCCTCCTTCACTCCCCCCCTCCTTCACTTCCCCCTCCTTCACTCCCTCCCTCACATCCCCCACCACCACCCTCCCATACTATCCCCCTCCCCACTCCACAGAGGGGGTGATGTCTTCAAGGAGGGATCAACAAAATCTGTCAAGTCATTTGGATTAGGGACTAGGCCCCCTCTCCTGAGTCTAGGTTAGGGGAGTATCCCTTCATGGGGTATGTGCTCCCAAAGTCCTTTTGTGAACCAGGGATACATCCTGGTCTAGGAGTAAGAGAAGGGAAGGAGAGTAGAGCATGTTGGACTAGGAAGATTTAGTCAGGGTAGGAATAGAAGCAGAGAGAGAGAGAGAGAGAGAGAGAGAGAGAGAGAGGGAGGGAGGGAGGGAGGGAGGGAGGGAGGGAGAGAGGGAGGGAGGGAGGGAGAGAACATAAAAGAGGGAGCCATTATAGATTCGAAGAGAAAACTGACTCTAACGAACTGTCCAGAGAACTACAAGGATGACCCCAGCTAACAATCTGAGCAACAGTGGAAAGGATACCTTAAATGTCCTTCCCTGATAATGAGATTGATGAATAATTTATCTACCATCTATCTCTTAATATTGAATCCTAGAATTAAAGGTGTATACCACCACATCTTAGTTTCTAGCTTCTGGGATTAAAAGTGTGTGCCTGTCTGGCTTCTAAGGCTTGTGCTGACTTTGTTTTCTGAATCAGGCAAGCTTTAATAAATCATAAATATATCAATACAAAGGCTAACAAGCTGCCATTCCTCACAATGTTAAGACAAATAATTGAGTTTAAAATATCATGGTTTTCTTTTAGTTTTACTTGTCAGCTATCGTTTTATTTAAAAATCATATTCTACTGAAAATTGATTCTTCTTATTATGATAAATTCAAAACAAACTGAGGGCAGTTGAATGAACCACCATCTTACTCGTGAAATGTTTTACTTTTACCTCTATGTTTGGTTGTCTCTCATCTATAGGGAAATATTTCCTTAGGTCACCAACAGATGCATCCTCATTCATATAAAAATTCAAACACACAAAAACACAAACATACATGCATACACACTTACACACATGCGCGCGCGCGCATACACACACACACACACACACACACACACACTTACTTCATCAATACTTGATACATGTAGATTGAAGTATTCCAGGTTTCCAGTGGTTTGATGACATGGGTTTTCCAGTACTTGTTCCAAGTTTCTTTTATAGCCATCCTATGAAGTCATTCAACTTGGAAATAATCGCCTGCCAAAACCAAGTTTCTCTGGTCAACCACTCAACATAGATTTAGATTCACAAAGAAGACTATTATTTGTGTGTTGTTAATCTTGGCTTAGAAACACAACATATTATCCTTTCCACTTGAACAGTCCAGCTACTGTTCTCTTAACTGAACTTTGGAACTCTCAGACATACTTATGGAATATAAATGTGAATCACCTAACTCGTGAGGATGAAAATTGAATTTTCCAAGTGTGTGAACAAATTTCAATTTTTAGATGGAGGCAGGTACATTTTACAATCTTGATGGGACACCAACTTTTCCCAGGATAAAGTTTACTCACATTTAAACAATATCAACTTTCTTTCATTAGAAAATTCGTAACATTTCATTATGCAGTTTAGATACTATGTTTGACTATAGAGGTTATATTGCTGTAATAGTGTTCCAAAACTTGAAATATGATTTAAATCATTCAAATAAATTAAAATCCCTGTGAAAATATGCTTAAACTCTAAATTTAAACTTTTAAAGTTTCATTCTTATCTCAGATGACATTGCACTTCTGAAACATGAAAATTTGATAATGTCTTAAGGGACTTTTCAGGATGCACAATTTTGCCAACAATTTATTTTCTAAACCAAAGGACTGAAACTAGGGAAATGGAACATTGTTGACATAGTACAGGCTTGACTTAATTAAGCTGACTGCTTATGCTATGTAGCCATCATGGAAAAATATATTGAAATTGCTTTCCTTTCTTCTTAACAATGAAACCTTTGAAGTTAAAGCATTTTTCCTCATCACATCCTATGAAGCTATGATTCCATGCCTGCAAGTTCAGAGGATCTAGATCATGAATAATTGCCAGGCAAGACATGTTTCTAAAGGTGATTTTCTCAAGAAAATTTTCCATAAAATTGGTAAGCATTTATATTGAAAATGTAATACAGTCAATAAGTGATGCTAAGTCACTGCAAAGGAAAACCACTCAAACAGAAAATCTGAGAAAAATGATAGGAATTATTAAATATGTGTGTGTGTGTTTCAGTTTCAGATATTACACATTACATTAGCTATCATAGCAGAAGAAAACTGTAAATGCTTCAAGATTCATGATATTTAAAAAAAAGTCTTTGTGACAAATACATTGATATTCAAACTGGCATTTTGAAGAAAGTATGCTTAATTGAGTGATTCTACTTATAACTTCAGGCAAATTTTCTGGTAAACATACAATTGAATTCTCCTACATGTTTAATTGAAATTGCTTTCTAAGCATACTATTTAAACAAACAAATGGTTAGTGGTAGATAGTTATTTTGATTTTATATGTTTTTCCTGAAGATATATAGAAGTTTATTTATAGGTCCAAACTAAATATAGGGAGTGCCTCTTTAAAAGGGGTATTAAAAAATATGCTTTAACACAATCTGAAAAAAAACTGAAATCTATACATTACATCATACCCTGTCTGCAGATTTTAATGCAAACAGCTTCAAAACAGGAAGACAATTTTTCTTGATGTAATCACAGATACTCTATTAGACTCACTAATGAAAGGCAAAAAGAAACAGATGAGAATTTATGTTAAAAAGCTATACTGTTATTTTGTCCTGAGGGTGTAACTTGGTGTTAGAATGCTCACCTGGCATGTGTAGGTGCCCGAGGATCCATCCATAGCACAGGAAAAAAACACATGTACATGTACACACACACACGCATGCACACACACACACACACCATGAAATTAAAAGAAAAGTCCATTTAGGGATAGGTAGTGTAACCTAACACAGTAGAAAGGTAAAAATATGGTAAAATAATATCCTTTCTTAAAATTTCACTGTAAAATCACCTGCTTTGTATAACAAATACACACTAATGATTTTTAAATAAAACTATAAATGTGTTATATTATGCTGGCTTTTCTGTTTATTTTAAAGTATAAAATGAACTAAAGATATACAATTTAGAAATTTTGTATACAGGGTTTACATAGAAGAGAAGACATCAAATGAGAACATTATCAGCGAAACCAATTTTATTTGTATTTCTTCCACATCGATAACTTCAGGTCAACTACAAAAATCATGACATGAAGAACAGATCATGGGACTGCACACTCAAGAATCACTGGAGTGAAAAAAATGTTTTACCAGAAGACTGTTAAGAAAACAAAAGGAACCAGGATACCATAAATTCATATTTATGTAGTAAACATGTCAGATATTTCAAAATAATAAATACAGACTAGTAAGAGAAGAACTAATAGCATAAAACAGCATGAATTACATTTTATTTTTATTAAAGACAGATGAAATTTCTAGGCACAGTTTTAGGCATTAAGGAGGACACAGAGGCATAGGTTAGTGTACGCTGCTCTGTACAAAAATACAGTCTGAATAAATTACATTGCTAGCAATACAATTAGACAATCACTTACCAGTCAGCTTACTGCATGTTTAATAATATACAGGTACATGCTAATCCATATATATCATTTATATTTCAAACACATAAGTCTCTCTATATTTATTTTTAAAATTTACATGTTAACCTTACAAAAAGCTAAATACTTGTGCAAGAAATCTGAATAACTAGCCCTGATGAGTACTTTTATGATATCTCTTTCTCTATGTATATTATCTCTCTAAGATTAACAATTCTGCTTAAGAAAATACCAAACAAACCTAAAGCTACAAAGACATGATGCTACTATAGCTGAAATTGTCACTTGTGTTTATTCTGATAGACACAATACTGCTTTGGATGAAAAACAAATTTCTGCTAAGCTTTGCTACCACTGGAAAAGTTTCAAATATTAGTGATGGTAAAAATATAGTTGTAGGGCTCATTAAAATTATAGAATAAATCTACTTTTCAGTAGAGTACAACTATATGTGCTTCAACCTGTAACATTCTGTCACCTTTTGGGTTGTCATGAGGACAGAGAATGACACCTCAATAATACTCTAGATATGACACTGGTCCAACTGCACACTGTATCCTCCAACATGCCTTATTGATGCCAGCACCATAGTACTAATCTTCTATTATTTAATAATAAAGGAATCATCTCACAATAGACTATGGTCAGTAGCTGAAATCCCTATCCAAATATCACATTCCTCATACTGTTCTGACAATATGCAATGAACTTTAAAGATAGTCCACCCCACATATTATGATTTTAAGAAAGCTACTTCCAAATATTCTATAACACTAATACCCATCTGGAAATTTTCCATTCAGTTCCCTATGATGCTTGATAGAATTACATACTTTCCATAAAGTTTGGTATCTATGATGCATTTAATAAGTTTTGTTTCTCACTACTAAAATACCTGTGACTAAAGTATTCATATTTACTTTGTGATTCCACAGAAAGTCCACAATTGGATTTGGCGTTAGAATAAAATCCTTTCGGGGCAGGGAAAGGCTATTTTTTTTGGTAACCATTCTTAAGCTCTGGGAGGTAAAGTGAATTATTAAATAATATTGACATGGCCCTGCTCTTATTGGATTACATAATACATTAGCAAATAGGTATATTTTAAGGTTTTTGTCCCCAATATTTATTTCTTCAAGAGGTTCACATGAGATACCTGTTTTAGTGTCTCGGTTAACAAAAATAATCATTTATAACTTTCATATCAGAATTGTATATTTTTATATAAAAATAGGTTTATAATTAAATTATCCAGATTTGTATAATAAACAGAATAAACACAGTTTGCAGTAGGGAATTCATTGCAAACTTTTCCCCTAATGTTGATATTTTCTTCCCTTGGAACAGTCAGTGAATGATCTCCCTAACATAAATTCATACTTGTGTGCACAAATCAGTTAGCCCATCAGTTAACTTCAGAGGACCAAGTGACAACCATATAAATTCTACACATCTACTGAGACATTTAGACATTTATAGAAAGCTATCACTATTGTGTTATTTTAAAATGAAGACATCTAAAAATACTTCCAAAAATAGCAGCCTTGTATTTTAATGAATTTTGCACAAAGTGATCATCCTAATTCCTACTTTCTTTTGAACTACAGTGCTTATAAAATAATTATTAAATTTCAGATTAACAGCATGTCAATTTTTCCTTTTAGGCAATTCTATTAACACTTTCCAGTGATTCAATAGAGAACATAGAGCAAAAGTTTTAAGGTATATGAACTTTCGTATTATAAATAGCTGTGAATACTGATCTAAGCCTCTTAATGCACGCAAGGTTAGTGTTCAAATGAGTTCACTAGAGCAAGTATTGATTATATGCATGATAGGTACATGTATATGGAGGGTTAATGAACAACTTAATACCATTTATACTAATGGCTCACAGTCTAGAAAAATAAGCTTGTTACATATGCACAATTGTTTGCTTCAAATTTAGGTAAATGATTTAAAGGGTATAAAAGAAATCCCTATACAATTCTTTCTGATTGCTGCTAGGAAATGCAGATACTCTCATTTTGCTCTATTCTGGAGGAGGCAGAGGCACAATTTTAGTACTGCATAATGAAAACCATGTCTCCAAACCCTGACTTCCTCATTGGCAAACTATAACTTGCCATTAACAAAAAACACCCTTAAAGGTAGAATTAACCAGTTACATCTATGATTATCACTTGATGCCCAAAAGGCAGTTTTGCTTTCAAAAGCTCACTCAAGCAAGTAACCAATAACCCATGTAGTCACTGTATAGTATAAACAGGTGATATGGGCTCCAACAATAGAATTTCTGTCAGGGTAAAGGAATTTTTAAATGTTGCTTATGCCAGCTGATCCCCTGCAGACAATGAAAGATTCTGGCAATTCTCATTCCAACTAGCTTCTCACAATGGTTGCTGTCATATAGACCCTTCACTTGATAAAAAACAAATGGCATGAGCATATTGGTAGTATGCAGGATGTGCCTACATCTAATCAGCTCTCTTAAGTGGTGCAGTTCCCTAAAATGGATATAAAAGCTGGTTATGATGTTGACAGCCAAAAAGGCAAAGGATATTAAATCAACTGAGCAAACTGCTTGATGTTCCACTAGTGTTTTAGGAAATAGTGTTAGAAAAGACGACACCGTAAATCTTTTTTGTTAGATGGTTGGTTTCTCTTTGTGTGTGTGTGTATGTGTGTGTGTGTGTGTGTGTGTGTGTGTGTGTGTGTGTGTGTGCGTGTGCATGTGTGTGTGTGGCTTGGTTTTAGTAGTAGTCTTCATAGTTCTTAGGGTTCAGGCAATATAGGATGGCACCCCCAAATGAAAATATAGTTGCACCCCAGGCCAGGCCATAACCCCAGTTGAACTCATGGTAAATTTTCAAGCTCACAGTTTCAATGAACTTGATTGGGTACAGGACCAGGCTGCAGACCTGAAGAACAACTGAGAAAAAAGAAAACAAAATTTGATGTTATTTATAGCAAGTAAAACAGCATATAAATATAAATTCATGAATAATTTTGATAAAATATATTTTGTCATATTTGCCTAGTTTGGCACTTTTATACTCAAGAAATGTGATTTTCCACTTAAAATCTAGGTATAGATATACATAAAAGAGGCCTACAACACTTTTATATACATAAAAGTAAAAGCAATTAAAGCACTGCTAATTATAAACATTATCTGTTAAAATACTAACAACTTTTCCTTTCTTTATTGTTTTTTGCTTAGCTACTCTGACAATACTGTAAATTTTCCATGTTTATAAAGGAAATGAGCAAAACACAGTAATTCATGAATATATAAAATTTTGATTCTTGCTTTGCAAACACATGTGCAATTATCACTAATAACAGGTAGCAGCACTATTTATACTAAACTGTTCCACAGAAAATCTATAAAGAGATAACATTAGTGGCATCAGTACAGACTTGAACCCTCATTATTCTTTTTTATATATAAGGAACTAAAGAATTCACCATTTTTAGTGGTTATTCTGGGTAATCTTTATTTTACGATGTACCTTTGTTCACAACCATCTGATTAAGCCCAATAGTCCAGGAGGATACATTGTGATATTTTTGCTTCTATTATTGTGATATTTTTGCTTCTATTATTGTAATTAGAAACTTTCAATTTCTACTCTCATACAGTCCACACCTCTCATCTTTACAAGACACTCAGAAGTCATCTTTGTCAGGAAGCCACAACTAATTATGCTCTTTCTATTAGATCTTACACATATTTGCATATATATTTCACACTGGCTTTCAAGAAAGAATTAACTCAATGATGGAAAGAGAAATAATGATCCAGAAAAAGCTGGCCAAGAAGACTACTACAGCAGAGTCAAAATTTAGATATTAGTTCCTAGCTAGATTTGGATCTAACTCAGGAATGAAGTGGAATTATGATGAGTCTTGTTTAATGAAACAAACCAGTTAATCAGAAATGGAAGAAAAGGAAAGGCTTGTTTTAACTATCTAAAATTAAAGTGCCATATATATTATGGGTATTTTTATATGTAAGTCACTACACTAGATTACACAAGAGATGAAGTCACTCATTTAAAATTCATAACTTCCTATTGTATCAGCTATTATATAATTTCTATTTTATTTAAATTAATTTGATTAGAAATTGGGCTAAATTTGCAATATTTCGCTACTATAGTTGCTTTAACACTCAGGAAAAGTGATTTTTCCACTTAAAATCTAGGTAGAGTTATATATAAAAGAGGCTTGAAACATACTCAGTCATATTCATTCTGTTATATACTGCCCACATCATAATGGCAGAGCTATAGTTACAATAAACTAATATCCTAATGTCCAAAGTATTTGATTTCTGTATATTTGAAAAAATTAAAGATAGCCCTAACATG
Source organism: Phodopus roborovskii (assembly GCF_943737965.1). Lineage (NCBI taxonomy): Eukaryota > Metazoa > Chordata > Mammalia > Rodentia > Cricetidae > Phodopus > Phodopus roborovskii. The sequence goes on from NW_026126262.1 coordinate 17,313, forward strand.
TGAAATAAAATTTTTGTTAAAGGCGATTATTGCTTAGTTCATATTAAAAATATTATGAATTCTAGCAATTCAGGAAGAAAAATGAAAAAAAAAACTGGTATACATTATAGTACATGCATATAGTTTTGATATTTTAATTAACTTAAAACAAAGAGATTTCAGACTATAAGATCTCTCCTCACTTGTTCTCAGCATCTGTAAAGGATCATATTATCAATATGATTAACTCTCCTACCAAGTCTATATGGCAGTCATCTACCTGTGTCATAAAACTGATGAAGTAGCACATGGTTTCTCAAAAATCACAACTTTCTTTAAGAATGACCAGAGAGCAAAGACTTTAACTGGATCCAAATAGAATTCCAATTGTGGTTGCCTGCTAGCTCAGTGCTACTCTGGGCTTCCATCTGGTTGCCATTCTTCTGCATTATTACTGAGAGTAGATAAACAGGAAAAAGATCACTTGACACTGCAAATAGAAACCACTCCTCTTTTTTTTTTTTTTTTTTTTTTTTTTTTTAGTCTAAAGTTTTAGATCGTAAAGCCTCGGCCAATCGCAGAATTATATAACCTCATTTCATCTATTTCTAACCAGTAAGTTGTACAATGGACATTAATGAAGAAACAAACACAGAAACAAAGAAAAATTGGTTGGCTCTCTGCCTTAGTGAAAGGAAAGGAAACTCTCTTGTTTAAATGTCATAAAATCAATGAATCAATTACTACCACCCATGTACAAGACCAAACATTAGTTACTGAGCAAGGTTTTATTCCCCTTTTAAAGGCTTGTCTTAATTTTATTTTCTTTCATCACTAAATCATGGCTAAGGTATTCAGGATACTATTAAAATAGTGATGTAAGCTACATATATTATTATCTGATAAATTAATCTATTCAACGAATATGTGAATGTTTCTAAGTTATACAGTATAAGGCATGATTGATGGCCTTTGAGGCAGAATGTTGCTGTGCAGCCCAAGCTGGCCTTTACTACATGATTCTCTTGCCTCACCTTCCCCAGTGCTAGCTGGGATCATAGGCATGTACTACAGTTGATATACTTTTAGTTAGTATGCATTTACTGATGGACTGCTTTATACATGAAAATAGCAGTTTTGTTTCCCTTGTTATCAATCAATAGACTAAACAATCTACTTATCTACTTTGTGTTTGTATATAATAGCAAGTACTACTAAGATCCAAGAAGGAGCAGAAAAAAAAAAAAAAAAAAAAAAAAAAAAAGAGGTGAGATGAGAGCTGATTTTTTTAAATGTCCAAGGAACAGGAAATTCCTGACAAGAAATGTGGCTCTAGAATATGGAAGATGTCAATGCTGTAGTCCTGGATCAGACAGCAAAGAAGGGGAAAAAAAAAATAACAACCAAAAAAAAAAAAAAAACAAATCTCAAAACCCAATATGAAACCATCAAGTATCAGTTCCTGATTAGGTTTCAACTTGAAGGCCATAGTTACGGTTATAGATTCTATTCTACATGGCAGGCAGCTGTTATAGACATTTGAACAGAGAAATAATAACCAACTTGAAATAATTAAAAAGCAAGCAGCTAGTGCCTAGGGGAGGTGTTAACCTAGGCTGCTTCAAAGGTTCATTTCAGTGATTTTTATTTAGCAATATCTGAACCTCCAAGTTACAATGTAATGATATAAGTTCCTGTTGGAGAGCAAGTGGATCTACAACTCCATTAAGGGTCCAGTAGCAAGCTCTCTTGAACAGCTTGCTTAGATCTTTCTTGTGTTTCAGCAAGATGAAAAATTACCCTAAAATTATTTATACCTATGATTTGTATTATTCTTTCTGGAACCACAGAGAAAGTTGCATGCAGTAGAAAAACTGAGAAAAAATATAAACCTAGAATAGCAAATAAATATTTTCTCCATTTATTATTATAATATAGTAAAAGTGAAATGCCTCCTTGCTTAACAAAAAATTTCTTCACGTGGCAGACCAAAGTTTGCAGCATAAAGCAATGACATCATGCCATATTTTTATCTCACAACCAATCAATGAAATATAGTATAAAATATAATGACCGTTGTGGTAATTCTTTGCCCTTCATCGAATATAGCACTTGAAAAGTTGCAAAGCATTTCAGAATTAGAAGAAAAGCTGGAATTTACTTGTTTGTAAAAAGATACAATGAAAAAATTATGAATATGTAATTGTGTGTCTAGAAATATGAGAACTTCAAGATAGAAATTTCTGTGTGTATTTTTCTTTTCTTTTATCTGCTTGCTTAGATTTTAGAAAAGGTCCCTCTATGCAGTATGCAACAGCTGGCCTAGAAGGCTAAATTGGTCATGAACTTGTATCAATCCTCCCAGGTCATAATCTGCCTCTTAAGTGCTGGGATTACAGACATGAAACAAAATATCTGTCTTCCCCTTTTAAACAGGTGTTTGTCTTAAAACATTCAAAACATTCATGTTGGTTATTTAGTACAAGTCAGTTTGTGGTCTTGATGACATATAAAGCTTCTCACTTCCTTTAAGTATTATTCCTGAAACTGTACTTGCAGGATAGCCCCATCTGCAATACAGTTGATAAGTAAATTCAAAATCAAGGATGATTCTGCTAAGTCATTTTGGATATGATAGGTAACCTGTAAGAGATCCAGTAATGTTAGGCTTTTATGTCACATTGACTCCCTAAACTGAAAGTATGGCTCTCCAATACAGCAGTTTGATAATTGTGCATCTTTTACCAGTTATTTACAATCTATTTCTTTAGTATTCCTGACTTCCAGGCATAGAATTAGGCAGAATGTTTTCTAGGTGGAAGTGGTATGTTTTGAAGTACATGTTTTAAATGCATGTACTGCACATCTCAGCAAAAGAAAAGAAGTATTTCTTGTGATGGATCTCATCCTCTATGTGAACAGACACAGACATTACTTGATGGCAAAAAGCTTGTTGATATTGGAGAGGGAAAGATATTTTAAGAGAAATTATTGCTATTTTCATAAATGCCTATACAAAGAAAAAGGAAATGCTCTTAGATATTGATACGCATTTATAAAGTCACTGAAATGAATTCCAAGTGAGGTAAGCCAACTGCTTCAATATATTTAGTTTAATTATGTAGATTTTCCAAGATTTTCTGTCTTAAATCCAGATTAATAATTGATTACTATGAAAAATGAACACAATTTCTAAATATCAATAAAATGTAATGATTTAATTATTTCCCCTAATATTTTACAAATAAACAGTATGCTCTATCTTGTTTATAAGAAAAGCCAACATTAAACTAATGGTTATTTCAAAACAACTTTCGATAACCAATGCCAAAAGAGAGTACAATTAAATCTGAGGGCATATGTATTTTTAAATAATAGCAATCAGTAATAATGCTCATTCTAGGCCTCAGTGCATAGAATAACACTATATGTATCTTTTTCAGGATTTCCCTTCATTATTTTATCACTTAATAAGACGTGATAGCTAAAGCTAAATCAAAAACTTTATTCTGGCCAAATCATTACAAATATACTTTTTAAGTACTTATTTTTACCAATGCTTCTATACTTGGAAAAATGTATTCTAAAGGAGAAAAAGGGCAAGTCCTAGTTGGTGTTCTACAAATGTGTATATGGAGACAGCAATGGACTTCTTTACAGAGTTTTCACTTGGCATGAGGCAATGAGTGAAAGCTAAATGGAATAATAACTAAGTG
>NW_026126263.1:0-92809 GCF_943737965.1 Phodopus roborovskii
GAACAATTTGAGAATTAACTCATGGTTTTTGAAGAATCTAAGTTTTGCTTTTCTTTTAGTTAAGTTTTACTTTTTCTCATTTTTTTTTTCTTTCTTTTGAGATACAATGTCTTTGTTCTCAAGGCTGTCCTCAAACTCCACATCCTGCCTTAGCCTCTCTAATAGTTATATTTTTTTAATTCTTTGTTATTGTTTTCAAAACAGGGTTTCTCTGTATAACCCTGGCTGTTGTGGACCTCTCTGTAGACCAGGCAGGCCTGGAACTATTTTTTAGGTTATGTTTTAAAAGATTTATTTACCTACATATTTTATGTATATGGGTATTTTGTCTGCATGTGTGCACTCCAGAAGAGAACATCGTATCCCATGGAACTGCAGTTACAGATGGCTGTGAGCTACCATGTGGGTACTGGGAAATGAACTCTGAACCTCTGGAAGAGCAGCCACTGTTCTTAACTGCTGAGCCACCTCTCCTGCCCTGATTTTTAAATTCTTAACTGAAAATAAATTTTCATGTTTCTTCCTAAGTAAAATCATTTAAAAACTTTCATTCAAATTGAGTATAGAAAATCTTGGGTTGTTAGCCTGGCATGGTGGTACACATCATTAGTTCCAGCACTCAGGAAGTACATGTGGGTGTGTGAGTTTAAGACGAACCTAGTCTTGGCCTCATAGTGATTACCAGAACAGCAAGGGTTATATAGAGAAACCTGGTCTCAAAATAAAATCTCAGTTTGTTTGGTTTTGTGAGTTCAAGACCAACCTGGTCTTGGTCTCATAGGGTTACATAAAGAAACCTTGTCTCAAAAAAAAAAAAAAAAATCTGGGTTTGTTTGGTTTGGTTTGGTTGTTTCATTTTTGAATTCTGTATTTTGTCCAGGCTGGCTTGAAAACTGCTTCTCAAATCTCAGCCTCCTTAGTACCAAGATTACATGTGTCACTAGGCAGTGTGGGCACATGCCTTTAATCCCAGCATTTGGGAGGTAGAAACTGATGGATTTCTGCATTGGAGGCCAGCCTGGTTTGTTCACAGGTTCCAGGAGGACACACAGGGATACACAGAGAAACTCTGTGTGAAAAAAAAAAAAAAAGATTACATATGTCAGCTATCATGGCCACTTTGGTTTACTTTAACGTAAAAAAGATCCTCCTTGCTCCAGCCTCCCAAATGCATGAGATTACAAGCCAAGCACCACCATGCCAGGCTATCTTTAACATTTCCTAAAACATTTTACAGATGGGTATGGTGGATATGCTTTTAGTCCCGGCACTCAGGAGGCAGAGACTGGTGAATTTTTGTGAGTCTGAGGCCAGCCTGGTACACAGAGTTAGTTCAAGGCCAGCCAGGGAAATGTAGAGATAACCCCATCTCAAAACAAACAGACAAACAAAAAATACTTTATTCTAGGAGTAAAGAGCCCACATTGGTAGAACCCTTGTCTACCATGCTCGGAATGTGATCCTTAGCACCCAAAAACAAAAAAGTAAGCATTGTAGATTCACTACAATAATCATAAACAATCATTTTCATTCATTCATTAACTATCTCCTCAAAGCATATCAAACATACACACAATATATTTAAATTTCTTTCCTCCAGGTTTCCCCCATAAGACAGTGAACTCACTGTGTAAACCAGGCTGGCCTTGAAACTCAGAGATCAGCCTATCTCTGCTTCCGGAGTGCTGGGGTTAACGGTGTGTGCTACCACGACTGGCTTCCCCCAGTTTTTAAAGCACACAATGTCTTCATTCTTTCTTTTTCCTTTGCAAGAGTTTGACATGGTTTACTTTGTCCCTTATTAGTGGACACTCAGAATTCCAATGGTTTCATATTGCAAATGACTTAGATGACAAGCATAACCCAGCATATCATCTTGTCTTTAAAATGACTTTTTTTGGTGCTGGTGAAAATGAAAACTCAAGGGCCTCCTGCATGTAAACGCACACCCTTCCAGCAAGTTATACACTCAGCCCCTTAAAATGATCTTTAGAGAATAAAAGAAAAAACTGTATCTGGTTACCTTTCGTAAGTACCTAGACCTTTCTGTCACTTAGGGTTATGAGGAAGTGCCAAACATTCCTGGGCAAAGGATGGGTTTTCCTGAGAGACTGTATCTTTGAATTTCAGAACCATGACCTCTTTCTCTCCCACAGGGCTATGGCATGGCATACACTGTCCACAAGTGGTCAGAGCTCAGCTGGGCCAGTCACTGGGTCACTTTTGGATGCTGGATCTTCTATCGTCTCATAGGCTGAGGCATATGACCCTCACAATCCCCTTCAAGACCCCTCCTTAGGGTACCAGCCCTGATGGGGAATGAGGGAGGACCCTTTCTCTTCTCCTTGACCCCTCTCCATTCTTGAGCCCCAACACCCCTACACACAAACACATACAGCCTTTCCATGCCTGTCAAGCCCCACCCCACCACCAGGCGGGAAGGGGGTGGTCCTCGTTGGGGTCTAGGAGTGGTAGATACTTGGGGAAGCAGAGAGGAGCAGATCTAGGGCCTCCCCGCCTGCCTTCTCCCTTTTTATATGCAGTTTGTTATTGTCAAATAAAAGTAGAAATATACAATCGTCTCGTTCTTCACTGGTCAGAGAAGAAGATGAGAAAGCAAAGAAAGTACAGCACAGATGAGGGTTGGGAAGCAGATTGTGGGGAACAGATTGTGATGTTTGCAGTGAATTTAAGATTCTTCACGATTGGCGGTGAATTTAAGATTGTTCATGATTGGCTAATGAGTTCAGGATGGCAGGGTCCTGATCCTGCTTATGTGGAGCAGGGATAGATTGGGAGGAGGGGGTTAATAATAAATGAGAGAATTGAGGGATCCCTATTCTGACTGGTCTCTCAGATCAGGACAGAAAGGGGGAGGGCAGGATGTGAAGGGTAGGTGTTTATTGGTCCTTAGTATTAAGGGTTGCAGGTTATAATTAAATTGAGTCTGAGGAAAGTCTGTTTTCTGACTGAATGCTGGTGAGGTGTGGTTGCCCACCGGCTGGTTTAGCGTTCTACTTGTTTGGCTCTTCAGAACTGGCATGTAATCCCAGTACTTGGGAGGCAGAAACAGGTGGATTTCTGATTTTGAGACAAGCCTGGTTTACAGAGCGAGTTCCAGGAAAGGCTCTAAGGTTACAGAGAAACCCTGTCTTGAAAAACCAGAAAAAGGAAAGAAAAAGAAAAAGGCACGGTTGAGAGTCTGCACGCCAATTGGTCAGCAGGAGCGAGGGTTCTGGGTTATGAATAGTTTCGATTTGAAGTAGGGTCTGGTGAGGATGGCCGTTGCTTTTAGCACTGGGGAGTTTTGAGCTGAGGTGGGTGCTAGGTTTATGCGAAATGCGATCTACCTGTCATATTCTCTTTGCATTCGGACTGAGGCTGGGCCTGGGAACTGACTGGTTGCCTAGAAAACTATGAGATAGAGGGTCACTCAACGCTGATTCATTAACACATGTCGATGAGTTACCCCTTCATTATCCTCACCTCCTGCAATTGATATGGGGGCGGGAAGATTGAAGCTCAGAATAAAGTAGATTTCCTGCTTGGAGGGTCCAGGTCTCCACCCCACTGCTGACTTAGTCTCAGCCAACAGGGGAGGTGGCACCACGGGCGAGGACAGGGCTTGAGACATACGGAGGACTCCTATTGGCAGAAACAACCTCCTCCCCTTCACTATTGGTCCGCTCCATTAGGCGGGGAAACTGCGAGGGCTGGGCGAAATTGGGGCTGTTTGGGAGCCATCATCGCAAGCCTAGTGCTAAGAAGTCGCCCTGCGATCGTGCCGCTTAGGTGAGTACCCTCCGCCCGCCAGGTGCCCGAGTCCCCACACGTGCCCGGACCCTCCACAACAGCCACCTGCAGGAGAGCCCTGCCCTATCCCGCCCTAAAGCGGTTGTCCAGACGACGGAAAACTCGCCTTCTCGTTGGGCAGCTGCAATGGAAGTTTCTGGTTATGATTGGTGGTGTTTGGGCTCGGTTCCCCTTTCTCCCGGTTAGCGCTGCCCTTGAGACCCTGCCTTTGCCATTCATTTTGGGTTGCTGGCTGCATGGTACACTAATTGCCTGGAGTCTGACTTTTGGAATGTGGTGCTGGGGGCTGTAGCTCTGATTGGTCATCTCTACACCCCACCAACAACTACCCCCGCCCCCCCCGCCGCCACCTGTATTTCCTGGACCCCAGGGCAGGAGTAGCTTCCAGTTGAATGATTCCAAGCCACTGTCTCCCGCTGTGGACTCAAACTAGCTATGTTCCTGTGTCTTTCCCTGAACCCCAAGTGCTGGGACCTGGCTTGCTGACAGTGACTCTCCCACTAGAGTGTGACCAATGCTGTCCATGGGCAGGACTGATCCCTGTGTGTCCTTCACTAGATTGTGATCCCTGAGGGCTGAGATCAAGGCCTTTGGTTCTTGTCACTTCCACCAGACTGTGACCAATGAGGACTGGGACCAGAACTCCTATGTGTGTCCTTTACCACATTGTGACCCCCTGAGGCAGCAGAGTCTGTGACTAGTAATGGGAAATAAAGCTTGTTGTAGCTGGCAGTGCCTCCTGCTGATACCCCCTTGGAGCCTCGGGCCTCCGCTTAGGTTCACCGGAGGCCGTGAAGCCTGCCATGTAAGAAAATGTTAGCATGTATCACAGTGAAGCAGCCAGTGCGTTTCTTAAAGCAGAAAACTACACTTGATGACAGGGTTAGGAGAAGGGTGCACCTCGGTGCCCAGCAGAAGCTATCTGTCTAATTTGAGGCTCTTGGGAAGACACTCAGTCTCTACGTTTATTTATTCGTTTGAATACAGGATCATGCTGGGTAGCTCTGACTACCTTGGAACTTTCTAGGTAGACCAGGCTACCCTGGACCTCAATCCCTCGGCCTCCAGGATTTCAGGCATATGCTACCACACATTGTCATAACTAACTTGAAGTATTAGGGAGAGTATGTGCTTGTGTCTTTACTTTTTTAAGCTGCTGTCTTTGAAGACGAGATTTCAGAATAGCACACAGGTGAAGAAGGCAGAGAAAGCGTGTTGCTCAAAGGCATCCTTACACACATTTTGCAACGACTTTGGACTTAAGTCCATTAGCCAGCTTTGACAGTTTTGCTTTTGCTGTTTCCCAGAAATGAGGTGTAGTTCTTTTACAGGTGAACTGGCTAAGTATGTCAAAATCCCTGACATCATTCCCAGAGAGTGGGGAGGGCCTTTTCCCTGCTCATGCCCACTCTGATTTCCTAATTAGCCCTCCTGTTTCACCAGTCTCCCAGAGGCCTGGGGCAAACCTTTATTATTTATGCAGATTCATGTTTTAGTTGCTTTTTTGAATATTAATTTTATTCTATATGTATGAGTGTTTTGCCTCCATGTATGTATGTATCCACAGGAGCCAAAATGTGTTGGGTCCCCTGGAACTGGAGGTACAGATGGTTGTGAGCCACCATGTGGGTGCTGGGAATTGAACCCAGGTCCTTTTCAAGAACAAGTGCTCTAAACCACCAATACATCCTTCCAACACCAGTTATATTCTTGAAATGGCTCAAAATTAAGGTTTTTTTTTCTTTTCTTCTCTTCTTCCCCACCCCTCCCTCTGAGACAGGGTATTGCTGTGTACCCTGCTTGACCGGAAACTCACTATGTACTCCAGGGTGGCCTCAAACTCAGAGAGTTTGGGATTAAATGCCTGCAACACCAGGTCCAGCTAAAATTGGTCTGTTTTTAATCTGGTCTTACAGTAATTCCGTCAAATAATAGATCCAGTTCATTTACATTTCTTGTTGCGAACTGTTTGGATTTGGTTTAATTATCTCACCATGTGCTTTCTGTTTGCCCAGGTTTTTCTGTTTCTTTATTCTCCCTGTTTATCTTCAAGCAGCCAGTGGCCCATAGAAACATGGCCAACAGTATGGGCCCCTTACACCCATACTGGCCCAGGCACCTGAAGCTGGACAACTTTGTGCCTAATGACCTCCCAACCTGTCATATCCTGGTTTGCCTATTCTCTGTCTCTGGCGTCCTAATGGTGATCACGTGGCTGTTGTCCAGTCGAGCTTCTGTTGTCCCGCTTGGAATTTGGCGTCGACTGGCCCTGTGCTGGTTTGCCGTGTGTACATTCATTCACCTTGTGATTGAGGGTTGGTTCTCTTTGTACCATGACATCCTACTTGAAGACCAAGCCTTCTTATCCCAACTTTGTGAGTCCTGAATTCTTATACTGTGGGAGGGAATTTTCTGGGTAGAGATTAGTTTTGCTATTTACATCCCCCAGCCCACCCCCATGTTTGTTTGCTTACTTGCTTGCTCCCTTTCTTTTTTATTCTGTTAACTTCCTTTTAAAGCCTAAGGAGTTGTTATCTGTGCTGGGATTTTTTTTTTCAATTTTTAAGATTTAATAATTTTGGGCTGGGCTCAGGGTTAAGAACACTGGCTGTTCTTGCAAAGGACTCGGGTTCAATTCCCAGCACCCAAATGGTGGCTCACAGCCATCTGCAACTCTAGTCCCAGGGGATCCCATGCCTTCTTATAGCCTCTGAGGTTAGTGTACTTACACACACAGAGATTTAAAAATAACTAAAAAATGGCTCACAGAGATCTGTCTGTCTCTGCTTCCTGGGTGCTGGGACTAAAGGCAGGAACCACCACTGCCTGGCAGCCATCTTCTATTATTTTTCCAGACAGTATCTCATGCAATCTGTGCTGGCTTCTAAATATCTAAATAGATAAAGGATGACCTTGAACTTGGGATCCTTCTGCCTCTACTTCTCAAGTTTGGGGGGCCGTGGTGGCACACACTTTTAATCCCTGCAGGCAGACCTCTTTGAGTTCAAGACCAGCCTGGTCTATAAAGTGAGGTTCTAGGACAGCCAGAGCTGTCTCGAAAAAACAAAACCATAGTTTGTTGTCATAAAGTGATTATCAGAAATATGAGTCCCTTTTCCTGACTTGATTCTTCTTGTGTCTGCCTCAGGGAAAGAGTATTCCAAGGGAGACAGTCGATACATCCTGTAAGTATTTTACCTCTATCAGTGGAAACCTACATTGATGTGGGCCAGTGGTGAGTTGGGGGCAGAATACAATGATGCCAGTGTTCATCTTTTCTCTTGCAGTAATGATGGCTTCATCGTCTCTATGGAGACTATCACAGCTTTTCTCTGGGGACCACTCAGCCTGTGGGTAGTGATTGCTTTTCTCCGCCAGAAACCGTTCCGCTTTATCCTACAGCTGGTGGTCTCTGTGGGTGAGGAGAAAACCTATACCTGGCATTGCAAGGGCTAATGGGGGAATTTATAGATACAGGCACATCCCTGTGAGTGAGATATTATAAGTGTCCACTCAGGGGTGAGAGACATGCTGAATATTCTTGGTATTCTGAAACTTCCAAATCTCTCTCCAGCTTGCCTCTCCAGCAAGAATGTCTGTTTCTCTTCCTTCTCCATCATAATCTCTTAGGAAAGTCCCTGGATCCTCTAGGATTAGGACCTAAAGTGTTAGCCTTTTTTTTTTTTTTTTTTTTTTTTTGCATATATGAGCTCTCTTTAGTCCTGAAATCCAAGTTGTCATGAATTCTAGGATTTTACACTCACCTTCAATTCTAGAACTATGAAGTCTCCTGAGTTGCATTTTCCATGCTCTTTCTGGGTGTGGAGGTACATGCCTGTAATCCTAGCATTCAGAAGGCTGAGGCAAAAGGATCAAGACACATTCTCTCTCTCTCTCTCTCTCCCTCTCTCCCTCTCTCTCTCTCTCTCTCTCTCTCTCTCTCTCTCTCTCTCTCTCTCTCTCTCTCTCACCCACCCAGACACACACACACACAGGAAGAGAGGAGGGTTGAAGGGAAGAAAGGAAAAAAAAAAAACATTTCCCACACTGATTTCTGCAATTTGTACTTTGTTATCTCAGATTTTCAGCTTCAGTTTCAGACTTTGGGCTGAGCTCTGAGTCCTTGAGAAATGACTTGATAAATGCCACGGAAGGGAGTCTTGGCTTAGCTTCCTTGTTCTCACAAGGGCTTTTCCTTCTCTTACCTCCCACAGGCCAGATATACGGGGATGTGCTGTACTTCCTGACAGAGCATCGGGATGGATTCCAGCATGGGGAGCTAGGCCACCCCCTTCATTTCTGGTTTTACTTTGTTGTCATGAATGGCATATGGCTGGTGGTACCTGCAATTCTAGTGCTTGATTCCATAAAGCATCTCACTTATGCCCAGAGCATGTTGGACAGCAAGGTCATGAAAACTAAGAGCAAGCATAACTAGAGAGCACTAGAGTGGGCCCATACACTGAGGATGAGGCACCCTGCCCATATTCCAGAAGATTTAAGTCCTCCTCCCACAGGTTGGAGGGTCACAACTATCTGATGTGTCACACTCAGGCTGATGAGTGGGCACAAAAAGGACCACTAAGGAAAAGTAGGGAATGTATAGAGTCATTGGGGAAAAATAAAAGACAGGGTGGGGGAGGGGGGCTCCGTGATGGTGGCAATTTTCAAAACCGGGAAATAAAATACCTTTAATTATAACACTGAGAGATATTTAATTCCTAATCCTACCATGTCATGTAACTAACCCCACAGACCTCCCATCACTTACTTAATCATCCATAGGCCTCCATCATCACATAGCTATTCCATGTCTGGCTTTACAAACTCTTAACACTAACTCCACACACTCCCATGATTTACCCTGTAGAAGCTTGAACGCAATACACAGACCTTCATTCACGAGCACCCTGTCACTTACCGTGTAAATCCTGCCAGTAACCTGGTAGTTACCTTATATTAGCTTGGTCCATCAGCCATAACAAAATGATATGGATTGAGCATTAAGCAAGAGACATGGAAGTTCTCAGTACTGGAGCTGGTCAGTCAAGGTGTTGGAAGGTTTGGCTTTTTTTTTTTTCCACCTGAAGCCTCTTTCCTAGCACTGAATTCTGTGTTCTCACATTTCCCTGTATGCTCAGCTTCTGCGGTTCTTTGTGAGCAACTTTCCTCTTAGGACATCATTCAGATTGGATTAGGGCCCATTGGACCAGCCTCATTTTTAACTTCACATCTTTTAAAGACTCTGTCATCAGGGGCTGCAGAGATGGTTTAGCACTGACTGCTCTTCCACAGGTCATGAGTTCAATTCCCAGCAACTACATGGTGGATCACAACCATTTATAATGAAATTGGGCGCCCCCTTCTGGCCCACATGGAAATGTGCATGCAACACTATACATAGTAAACAGGTCGTCGTCGTGTCCCCCCCCCCCGCCGAGATGGTTTCTCTGTATTGCTTTAGAGGTTGTACTGGAACTCGCTCTGTAGAACAGACTGCCCTCAAACTCATAGAGAGCCACACGCCTCTGCCTCCCAAGTGCTGGGATTAAAGGTGTTTGTCACCAATGCCTGGTAATAATTAAGTCTTAAAAAAAAGATTATATCCAAGATTCTTAAAGTAAGGCCTTCAATATATGAACTTGAAGAGGACACAGTTCAATCCATAACATTCCTGCCCTGTAGTCTCCCTAAATTAACTCTTGTATGCAAACTTTGTTTATCCCATTCTTCATCCTGAAATCCTTCACTTATTCTGGAATTAACTTTTTCCGGGGTGAAGTTGAAGTGCTGGAGATCAAAGAGAATCCATCATCTTAAGCAAGGCTCTGTCCCTGAGCTACATTCATCACTCATGAATGAACGTTTTGTTTTGTTTTGTTTTTTTGAGGTTTGTTTGTTTGTTTTTTGAGACAGGCCTTCTCTATATAACAGCCCTGGCTGTCCTGGAACTCACTCTGTAGACCAGGCTGGCCTTAAACTCAGAGATTCATCTGTCTCTGCCTCCCAAGTGCTGGGATTAAAGGCGTGAGCCACCACTGACTTTTTTTCTTTCTCTTTGCTTGTTTCCTTTTGTTTTTCAGATAGGTCCTAATGCTGTAGTCCAGGCTGGCCTGGAACTAATTATGTAGCTAGAATTGTCTAAGACTCATGGCAATCCTCCTGCTTCAGCCTCCCCAATGGTGGGATTATAGGTATGAGCTACCCTCCCCCCCCAGTAATCTTCAGTGCATTTCTTAGAAATCTCAACTAAAAAAAATCCAAGTTTACCACTTACAAGTTCTACCTTTTCTAGTTCAGTCAGGTTTTTTTGCCTTCCTGTCAGTTCCCTTGTGTTCCTTATTTCCACATGAGACCTCAACAGAAATACCTAGAATGTCCACTTTTTACAAAGTCTTTTTTTCTTTTTAAATTATTATTATTTTATGTATATGGGTATTTTGCTTGCAAGCATGTCTGTACACCACATGCATGTAGGGCCTGCTGAGGTCAGAAAAGGGCATTGGATCCCATGAAACTGGAATGAGAGTCAGTTGTGAGCTGCCATGTAGGTACTGGGAATTGAACCGATCCTCTGAAAGCAGCCAGTGCTCTTAACCACGGAGCCATCTCTCTTCCCCAACCCAACAGTCTCTTAAGGCAGTTGTCTTAGTCTGTCTGGGCTGCTATAAGGAAATATACTGTAATCTGTGTATCGTATAAGCATCAGAACTTCTTTAACACAGTTCTAGAAGCTAGTACCAACAGATTGGACATCTAGTGAGGGCCACTTTTCACTTTTTCACTGTGTCCTTACATAGTTGAAGGTTTAGAACTCGTCTCTGTCTCTGTCTCTCTCTCTCTCTGATCTTTGGAGACAGGGTTTTCTGTTTAACAGCTCTGGATATCCTAGAACTATCTCTGTAGACCAGGCTGGCCTTGAACTCCCAGCCTCTGCCTCCCCAGTGCTGAGGTTAAAGGCATATGCCACCACTGCCCAGCTTCTCTGGTCTCTTCTTATTTGGCCACTAAATCCTATATCCACCTCCAAATATTGTCACACTAAAGATTAAGTTTCGGTATAGTAATAGGATGACACAATCAAAACCAAACTTTTTAAAGCATGTACGCCAAAGCTCTTCCTCTACCCATTATCTTTAGATGTTATTACAGTAGCCTCCATCTTACTCAGTATCAAGTCTGTACTAACTACCATAGATCAAGAGGCCGTGGGGTGGGGGTGTAGATAGTTGTTCATATAACTGCGACTGACCTTGAATGCCTGATCCATTGCCTCCATTTCTTAAGTACTGAGGTTACAGGTGTTGTGACTGGCTTCCATATGGCTAAGACAACAGGAATATTCTGGATCTGGTAGGGTAAGCTATTTGATATAGCTTGAGGCTATAGCTTGAGGTTCTCTTGTTCAAGGGAACCTCAAGTTCAAGGCCAGCCTTAGCAACTTGGTGAGACCCTGTCTCAAAAATTAAAAAGAGGGCCAGGCATGTTCTACCACTCAGGAGGCAGAGGCAAGTAGATATTTGGGTTCTGAGGCCAGCCTGGTCTAGATAGTAAGTTCCAGAACAGCCAGGGCTTTATGGAGGGACCCTGTTCGCCACCCCCCACCCCGCAAAAAAAGAGGGCTGGGAACACAAATACATGGTAGAGTACTCAGCTAGTTTGTGCAAGGTCCTTCTTTTAGTCCACAGTGCAACAAACAAACAAACAAACAAACAAACAAAAAAGCCATGTCTTCTCAGCCCTGAAGGCTGCAAGTTCATGTTCATTTTGTCAGGTTTGATTGTCATGAGGCTGCTGTCCTTGGCTTGCAGATGGCTATGTCTCACTGTGTCTTCATAGTGTCTCCCTTCTTTGTAAACCATGTCCTAATTGCTTTGTATCAGGACACCAGCCAGATTTTCATTCGAGCTCAACCTACCGGCCTAATTTTTTTTTTTTTAAACTCATTTCATCTCTTTAAAGGCACTACCTCCAAATATAGCAACTATATAAGATACTGGGAATTAGAACTTTAGCATGAATTTTTTTTGGACTTGCATTACTCTGATTAATCATCATAGATATCCCCCACACTACTACATAGAACCGAAGAAACTCCCAATGCTCACTGTAAAAATCCCCACCACAAAGTCTAAAGATCCCCAGCTCTAGCCCTACAGACATCATCACTCTCATAGACCTCATCTTGCCCCCATGGGCCCCATCACTAACTACATAATTTATATCACTCCACAGACTCTGCACCATTCACCTCACAGAGCTTTCCCTGAATCATTTAGCTCCTGGGCTCCTAATCACTCATTCCACAGACTCAACCATCATGAACCTTACAAAACTCACTCCATAGGCCTTTCCATTCACCTCCCAGATAGCCTATCATAATTCATTCAGCTGCACCATTATTCCCCAAGCCCTGATCTTTCACAACATAATACCCCATCACTTACCTTACAGACCAGCACAACAACAATGTCTACAGATCACTATCCCACAAAGCCCCTGTCACCTGACAGCACATCATCAGTCACCTACAGATCCCTAACCACTCACCCTAAAAACCAACTACAGTCCCCTACAGACTCATTCATTATTTGCACCATAGGCTCCATCATTAACCCTGTCCCTTACCTCTCAATGCCTCTTATTCACTGTAAAGACTCTCCACCAATGAACTTACCTATCACTACCCCACAAGTCCTCATCAATCAGCTTCCAGTATCTTAATCACATCTAACACAGGCCTCGTCTGTGTAAAGCAGGACTTCAGTTCACATCCTGGCTTTATTCTGGTTTTCACTGTAACTTTGGAGAAATGCCTTCTTGAATAAGTACATTTCAAGAGGCAGCAAGTATGGCAATAACAGGAATCCTACCAGCAGTCAAGAAATGCCTGACCAGCCAAATGTTAAGACCAAAGTCCTGCATAATTTCACCTCAATTCTTTCAGTCCAGATGTTGTCACTCAATAACCTGCCTTATTTAAAGACATGCTGACTTTGCTTGGCCTCACACACTAGGCACAGCCCCAATTTCTGACCACTGTGCTACCTACTCTTGGTGTTACTTTGCCTTTTGACCTTGAACTTGTTTCTCCACAGCCTTTAATACTAACACTTCTCAATGGTGAGTGATAGCTAAAATACTACTATTAATAACATCTACCTCATTAAGTTTTGAATACAGATAAAAATGAACTGATATATGAAGTCTGTCTAGCATATATACTTTGTTGACAGAAGAATGAATAAAGAAACAAAAGGAAAAGTTCTCCCCATAATAATAGCAAGGGCCTCCTGTTTATCTCCTTGATTCCAGTATCTTTCTGTCTAAGCCCCCTGCACACCCAAGAAAAGACATCTTACCCTGTCAAAAGGGTATGCCAATGCTTTCAATGCTAATGGGTTGATCATTCCACTTTAACGTAACTGAAATGAGAATCAGACTGTCAAAATCTTTCCCAGCATAAAAATCCACTAGTGATCTGGGTGGTGGTGGTACACACCTGTAATCCCAGAACTCATGAGGCAGAGGCAGGCGGATCTTTGTGAGTTCAAAGCCAGCCTGGTCTACAGATCGAGGTCCAGGAGAGCTAGGGCTATTACACAAAGAAAACCAAGAGAGGGAAGGCTGACATGCCCTGAGTCTGATCTCCAGCAACCCATGAAGCCAGGCATGGTGGCACAACCTGTAATCCTAACATGAAGGATCAGAAGCTCAAGGTTTTCTCCAGCTACATAGCAAGTTCAAGGCCAGCCTGGGCTACATGAGAACATTTCAAAAAAAAAAAAAAAAGTTGGATGGTTCCCTGGGTTAAAAGTGCTTGCTGCCAAGCCCAGTGACCTGAATTTGATTCCCAGTATTTAACATGGTGGACGAAAAGAATTGACTCCTGAAAGTTGGCCTTTTGACTATCACATGCATGCCATGGCATATGCACACGCATTATAAAATGTAAGAAAGTTTTAAAGTTTTCCGCTGCACACGGTGGTGGTACACTACACACTTTTAATCTCAGCAGCATTCAGGAGGCAGTGACAGGTAGATTTCTGTGAGTTCCAGGTCAGTTTGGTCTACCTGGAGAGTTTTAGTACAGCCAGGGCTACATAAGGAGAACCTATCTCATTTTTTTTCTCAAAGGGGCCTAAAATGCCAGCAGTGGTGGTACATGCCTTTAATTCCAGCACTCAGGAAGCAGGAGTTGGTGGTTCTCTGAGTTTGAGGCCAGCCTGGTCTACAGAGTGAGTTCTAGGACAGCCAGGACTACTCAGAGAAACCCTGCCTGGAAAAAACAAGGGGAAAAATGCCTAAGATGTGTTCAATCATCTAACCCATATTTAATAGACACATTTTTTTTGTTGTGATTTCAGTGCCGTGGGTGACCAGTACGCTAGACATATATTCTATCAATGAGGTAAACCCCAGGCAGACAGAGCTTATAACGGCTGACCGCAACAAATTATAAGGATTAAATAAAACAAAGACAATGTAGGGCCAGCATTTTCTAGATGTTGCCTGAAGGATCAGGACAGCCTGGGATACATTAAATTGTTTCAAAAATAAAATAAAACTTGGGAAAAATTCTTTTGGAGAGAAGTAGGACCTCCAGAAAGCATAATATGTCTTGTTTTGGTAAATTACTAAATGAAGTATAACAAGAGTTCAGAGTGTGTGAAACTATTACGTACAGTTCCTTGATTTTTTATTTATTTTTTTCAAGACAGGGTTTTTCTGTGTAGCCCTGACCATCCTGGAACTTGCTCTGCAGACCAGGCTGGCCTCGAACTCAGATTTACCCGCTTCTGCCTCTGGAGTGCTGAAATTAAAGGTATGCCAGTACCTTAAATTTAAGTGTAAATTATTTATTAAGAGACTCTGGAAGGTGGGCACGGGGAAGATGATTCACACCTCAAAGCCCTTGGAAATCTGAGGTTAAAACAAAACAAAACAAAAACCATGAAGTTCGAAGTTACCCGGGAAGATTAGCGAGATTCTGTTAAAAAAAAAAAAAAAAACCCAGCAGCAACAACAAAAAGCTAAATATAAAAATCTTTGAGGATTTTTCCCCCCTTCTGGGGATTCATTTGAAGGGAAGTATTTGAAACCGATGACATCATCTGTCACCCGAGGCACGTGGCTACTCCGAGTGCAAGCAAGTACTGGAGGATTGATGTCACCACGCTGGGGCTTCCGCGCCGCCCTCCTTCTTGAACTGGTCGTGGTCATGAACACGCCAGTTCATGAATCCGGAAGTTGACTACCAAAACAACCGCGCCACGGGACCAGGACAGGCGGGACCTAAACAGGCACTTGCACACTGGCAGAAAAAAAGCAAAATTCATGACTTTGGGGGGCGGGGTTCCTGGCAAGAGCACTGTAGGCGCATGCTCAGAGGCGACCTCCAGGCCAGGTGGGAGGGGCAGGGTCGTACAGTACCCTGTGCGCCTGCGCTCTGGTGTAAGGTGGGGCCGCGGGCGCCCGCACTGTAGGGTGTTCGCTGGGGTAGGGGGCAGCTACAAGCTGTCACCCGGACGGAGACGACCTTAGCGGCGGGATGGCATCAACGTCCGCGGCCTCGGACTTGGCATGCTCTGCAGCGCCCCCGCCCGTCGGGGCTGCCCAGGCAGCAGCAGCGGCTGAGGAGGAGGAGCGAGAGGTGGTGCGGGTCCGAGTCAAGGTGAGGGTGGCGGCTGGTCAGCCAGCCTGCCTGGCCACTCAATGGACGAAAAGATGGTGGCTGTCATAGGATAGAGGGCAGGACCTGAAATTTGGAGCGTTACTTGCAGACGGGGGCGAGGTTTGAGAGCAGAATGATGGGAGAACTAAAACATGGGTATTGGGGACCTATCCTGGGGTGTGTAACTGGAAATAGAGGGGAAGGGGCCAATGGAGTGGGGGGGTGGAGACTACGGGTAGAGAGGTAGGTTGTAGGGTTAGAGGAGGGGCCTCTGGAGGCCAGAGGAAGGACGGAGGTGCTGTTGCTGTCGGAAGGTGGAGTCCTAAAGTCAGTCAACATTTGGGAGAGTGCACTTTCGTGCTTGTCTCCACCCCTGAGCCCACGTGCTTGTGGGAGGGGGAGGGACAAAAAGAGTTAAATGCTTGTTTTGGGCACTGGTGTCATAAGAAAACAATAGGAAACGTTAGGATCTAGGGAATTCCTTTACCCAAAGTCATATAGGAAAATTCCCCAAGGAGGACTGAAGTCACAGAGACCTGAATCAAAGAATCAGCTATGTGCATTTATGGTGGGAGAAGAGTTGTAGGTAGAAGGGACACCAAAGGTAAAGGCTAGGAGGTGGAGATGGGCTTGGTATGTCCCTGTAGTTCCCCTTTTGGAGAAGGAAGACTGAGGTAGGACAGTCGGGAGAGAGAAGGGCAGGTGGACAGTCTGTGAAGCACACTGAGAAAGGAACTTGCTGAAATAATTCGACCAAGCTCAGACTGGAGTGGTAGCATTGGCAGTGATGAAAAAGTCAACGGGGACCCAGTAGTGGTGGCATACTACTTTAATCCCAGCAGAGGCAGGTGGTTCTCTGATGAGTTCGAGGCCAGCCTGGTCTACAGAACAAGTTCCAGGACAGCCAGGGCTATACACAGAGAAAGAAAAGAGAGAGAGACAGAAAAGGTCAACAGATCATGTCAGTGTAATATTGCTTGAGGCAAAGATTTAGTGAGTGAGCCAGAAGTGGGGAGGATAGTTCAGACCAAGGGAGATCAGCAGTCAAGGTAACTCCCAACAGTTTGGTACTACTAGAGCATAAAGTTCAAAATAAATCTGAGTGGAAGGAGGGCTAGCTTGGAACCCAAGATTTGCTGTTGTAAAGATTTAACCATCTGAGTGTTAACAGGTAGATTTGCTAGATTGATTGCAGTGTGGAGGACCAGTTTTATTGTGCTCAGACTGGACATGGTGATTCTGGCAACCATATTTAAGGGAATCTAAGCAGATTGGACACTGGACTGTTGTAATAGCCATCATTCTTGCCAGTCTATTTTGTAGAGCAGACATAAGGACTTTGTACAATTCTTTTTTATTTATTTGTTGTTATTTTTATTGGTGTTTTGCCTCTGTGTATGTCTGTGTGAGGATCCTGGATCTTGGAGTTACAGACAGTTGTGAGCTACCATGTGGTTGCTGGGAATTGAACCTGGGTCCTCTGGATGGGCAGCCAGTGCTCTTAACCGCTCAGCCATCTCCCCAGGCCCAGGGCGCCGTAAAATTCTAAGGACACATCCATTCTTTCTTTGCCCAGTAACTTCATGTGCCTTCCCCTCACAGAGATAAAATAAAAACCAGAATAAAAACCAGAGGCTCCACTATGGTCAAGAGCATCTCATCTAAATCTTGATTCCTGTTACCTCTTTGACCCTGCCTTCTACCACTCTGTACCTCACCCCCTCTTCCAAATGGTGATGTGGCCCCTCATGGCTTACCCCTTGTTTTCTTTCCTCAGAAGTGTGAGAGCTTCTTGTCGCCTGAGTTCCGTTCTTTTGCTGTAGATCCTCAGATCACCTCACTGGACGTGTTGCAGCACATCCTCATCCGAGCCTTTGACTTGAATGGGTGAGTGGGAGGATGAAACAGGCCACTCATCTCAACAGCAACTGTCTGCCTTTTGTGGTTTATTTGTGTGTGTGTGTGTGTGTGTGTGTGTGTGTGTGTGTGTGTGTGTGTGTGTGTGTTTCAAATAATTCCACAGTGATGATATGTGACTTGCTTGGAGTGTTTGGGAAATGTCATAAGATAAGCTAACAGAAGTACTCTGGGCTTCAGAGTGTGTGTTTTTAAAACTTTCAATGAATGTTTCCAAAATGTCTCTCCAGACAACTTTTACCAATACAGCCTCAGCAGCAGCATTGAAAATGTTTTTTGCTGGATGTGGTGGTCCACACCTTTAGTCCTAGCATCAGACCTCTGACAGTTCAAGGCCAGTCTACTCTACATGGCAAGTTCTAGGACAGTCAGGGATACATAGAGACACCTCTCAAAAAACCAAAATAAAATAAAATGTAAGTTTCACCAAGCATGCTGAGGCATACTGTAATCTCAGTACTCTGGAGGCCGAGATGGGAGGATCAAGACCAGCCTAGGCTACGTAATGAAACTATCGCAAAAGGAAGAAAGAAAATAGTGAAATTGTTTATTTTTTTTTGTGCCCTTACAAACAGTGGTTACTAAAAGACATTGCAAAATTTGTCAATGTGCTAGCTGAGTTGATATCTCTTGAGGGCAGATGTGATGATTATGTTGTTATGGTAGATTATTTTGGAGGAATATATGACTGTGGTAACAAATTTTAAAATTTCTTTAACTTATTTATTTTATGTGCATTGATATGAAGGTGTCAGATTCCCTAGAACTGGAGTTACTGACAGTTGTGAGCTGCCATGTGGGTGCTGGGGATTGAATCTGGGTCTTCTGAAGGGACAGCCAGTGCTCTTAACCACTGAGCCATCTCTCTAGCCCTGTGTTAACAAATTTAATTAGTATGAAATTAAGGTAGGTGAGGCAGTCCAGGCATTTAATCCCAGCACTCAGAAGGCAGGGGCAGCCAGATCTCTGTGAGTTTGAGGCCAGCCTGGTCTTCTACAAATCCAGTTCCAGGGCAGGCAGTGCTGTTACAGAAAAATCCTATCTTGAAACACCAAAAGAAAGAAAAAAAGTATGAAATTGGTGGATATTTAGATGATACTTGGTTTACAGTGATAATCACACAAAACACTTCTATATATAGTTGCACAAGTGTATCTGAAGAATACGTTCATTTGTGCATTAATATTCTGTTGTGAAAAATAACAAACATACAGTTTTTTTTTTATGTAGTAAGAAGGCTGCTTTCTTCCCACTTCTATCCCTCAACTATACTGTTACCATCCCTAGAGGGGATCAACATTTTACCAGTTTTCAGTGTGCCCTCCAGATATAAGCAGGTGTGTATCTGTTTCTGTGTTTGTGTAACAAAGTGGATATAAATGACCTAACCTCGGCCTACCCATAATCCTTAGCATAGTTCCCAGCAAATTAGAAGGAAGTTGTTTTCAATACCTTTCACACTACCTTCCTTGTCTTGTGAACTGTTCCTGAAGCTTCTGGGGAACTGGGGATCCCCAAAGCTCCCTCATATCCTTTGTCCAGGAAGAAGAACTTTGGCATCAGCTACCTGGCGCGGGACCGGCTAGGACAGGAGACTTTCCTCTCCCTCCTCTCTGATTGGGACCTCAGCACAGCTTTTGCCACTGCCTCCAAACCTTACCTGCAGTTGCGTGTAGACATTCGGCCCTCAGAGGACAGTGAGTACTCAGTGCCTGAGGGGTACTGCTTCAAGATCTAGCTTGTCCCATAAATGATAATTCTAGCCCGCACAGTATACTCCCGGTAGGCCACAAGGACTCATTTTTTAAAATTATGTCTGAAGACCTGGGTTCAATCATCAGTAATGCCCCGAAAAGTTTATTACGTTAATGACACTTATATATTTTGAACTTAAGCTCAAGGCTAGCCTTAGCTATAAAAGCAGCCAACCCTATCTCATAACAAAATTACAAAATTACTCAAGTTTTGATTTATTTTTTTTTTTTTATTTTCAGATTAGGAATATTCAACCTATATTGTCAAATTGGCAATGGATTTGAAAACATAGCAGTATAGTAATGTTTTCAGGTCTGTTGAAGGAAAATATCCATGTTCTTGGGGAAAACCCCTTTAAGTATGAAGGGGTAAAGTGCATGGTGTTTCCAAATGATTTTGCAAAAATGTGTTTACATGTAGAAGAAGTAAGATAAAGCAAACGTGACAGAACAGGGAATGGGTTCTGGATGAGGGTTACAGGCATAGGGTGTTCAGTCTGCTCTCTTTTGCAATGCTAGACATGAAAGCCAGGCCTCACTCATTCACCTTAGGCACACATCAGTTCCTGTGTATTCTGGTAGTGTTTTGGTGGTAGTAGCAGGGTTTCCTGTCTGTTTTTGTTCTTTTTTTACATATAGGAATGTTGTGCCTGTATGTATGTGTGTGCACTACGTGCATGCTTGGTACCCAAGGAAGACACAAGAAGGCATAGTATCCCCTGGACTAGAATTACAGATGGTGTGAGCCACCTTCTTCGTACTGGGAGGCAAACCTTGGTCCTCTAGAAAAGCAGCCAGTTTCTTCTAAGCCATCTCTCCAGCCCCACCCAGTGTGTTCTATTTTTAACCTTATTATGGGTTTGAATTTGGCTTTGGTTTTGGCATTTTTGAAACAGTTGTGGACTATAGCCCCGGCTAGCCTGGAGCTTGCCATGTAAACATGGCTGGCATCAAACTTACAGTGATCCTCCTGTCTGTGCTTCCTAAGTCCTGGGATAGACAGGACCCATCATACTTGGCTATGCTGTTGTTGTTTTGTTTTTTGTTTTTGTTTTTTTTTTTACTGAGAATTGAATGCCGGTCCATGTGTTTGCTACAAAAGTGTTATACCACTGAACTACACTTTACCTTTTGGTTTTTTGAGACAAGGGTTTCTCTGTAGCTTTGGAGCCTGTCCTGGAACTCTCTCTTGTAGACCAGGCTGATCTCAAACTCATAGAGATCTGCCTGCCTCTGCCTCCCGAATGCTGGGACTAAAGGCGTGCGCCACCAACGCCAGGCTCACTTTATCCCTTTTTATTTTAAGAAAGGTCTCACTAGGTTTCCTAGACTGACTTAAAATTTGACAGTTCCTCTACCTCAGCCTTATGAATAACTGGGAATAGAAGTGTGTGCCGCCACACCTAGTAACACTCATTGGGTTTTTCAATCACATTTTTATTTATTTTGTATGTGTGTGTATGCATGTGTACACTTGCACATGTGTGTTGTGACATATATGTGGAAGTCAGAGAACAACTTGTGGTCAGTTGTCTCCTCTTATGTGACTCCTGGGGGTTGAATCAGACCATCAGGCTTAGCAGCAAGTGCCTTTACCCACTGAACCGTCTTGCTAACTCAGCAGGTATTTTGCCCTTGTTTTGTAATAAAAAAAAATGTTAAAGAGCCTTAGCGAAGTTTTGTACCCATTTGGGATGATTGAGATATTTTATTGACATCATGGTAATCATAAATAGCTAAATGGATTACGTGGGCCATTAAGTGGGTAAAGTTAATTGTTAAAATAATCTTGTAGAGCTGGGATGGCATGTGTCTTTAATCCCAGTACTTCTGAGGCAGATCTCTGTGAGTTCAAAGCCAGCCTGGCCTCTTACAGAAGAGGGATTATTATTTTTCCATAAAACAGATGGAAGAAAGAGGCCTAGAGAGGTATAAGATTTGTCCATATCATATGGGTAGTGGACAACCAAGATTTGAAGTCAGCCTATTGATGATCTGGCTCCAGAGTCTCCCCACCCTTAAACAATTTAACTCTGTGATGTTTTGAGTTTGTTTAGACTGGCTGGGGCCAGGCCTGGTGGCACATGGCTTTTATCCCAGCACTCAAGAGGCAAAGGCAGGTGGACGGACCTCTTTGAGTCTGAGGCCAGCCTGGTCTACATAGTTCAGGACAGCCAAGGCTACACAGAGAAAGACCCTCTTTGGAAAACAACGAAAGACTGGCAGCCTTCCTAACTCTTAGGAGGCTGAGACAAGAGGATTGCCATGACTTCCAAGTCAGCCTAGACTGAGTCTTTAAAAAAACAAACAAGCAGGGTGAGGTCTACAGAGCAAGTTCCAGGATAGCCAGGACTAAGCAGAGAAACCCTGTCTCAAAAACACAAAAACAACACAAAAGCTTGACTTGAAAAGAGAAATAGGGAGGTAGAGAAGGGTAAAGAGAGAAAAGCAGGAGAAAATAGAGGAAGAGGAAGAAAGAGAGAAAAGTCAGACAGTAGGGCACAGAAAAATGTGTCAATAACATAAGCCAGTCACTTAAGTAATTTCCCAGGCCTCAGTTTCCTCACCTCTAAAATGAAAAGAATAGTAGTATTTAAACAAGGAAAGTCCAGTGACATAAGAATTGAGAAGGTGCTAGTAGAGAATGCGTAGAGTCAGTGATACCTGTCTCTTTCACAGGAGCACATGTTTTTTAAAAAAGTTCCTTTTCTGTGTCTGTTGTGTTCATGTGGGGGTGCATGTGTGGGGTGCAGCATACTCGGAGTTTATCGATCACCATCCACCTTATTTTTAAAATGGGTTTTTCACTGAACATGGAGATTACCGATTGGCTGGTCTTGGATCCTCCTGCCCTACTCCCACTATGCCTCCCATTCTGTGAGGGTTCTAGGAATCACCAGGGTCTACACTCAGGCCCTGGTGATTATGTGGCATTCACTTTACTGACTGAGCTATCTCCCTAACCAAAAAGTTACCTTTAGCTGGGCAGTGGTGGCACTCACCTATAAACCCAGCACTGAGGAGGCAGAGGCACATAGATCTTGAGTTCAAGGCCAGCCTGGTCTATAGAGTGAGTTCCAGGACAGCCAGGACTACATAAACAAACCCTGTTAATCCCACTACCACAGTTTAAAGCCAAATTTGAAATGAGCATCACTTAAGTACTGGCCAGGTGGATGCCCTCTGGCCAGGCACATACCCAGTTTCCTGGGAAGTGGTCCTGAGTCATAGTTTGCAGTGGTTTAAGAAGGAAAACTCATAATTCATTGTATTCCCCATCAGGTCCCATTACAGGCAAGCATACATCTTTATATCCCTCCACCCTGTGGACCTCCCTGCCACTTGTTATCAAGCAAATGTGGTGTTTAAGGGAGTGAAAACATGTAGCTTGTTATCTCCCATGAACAATAGACTCTAGCATTTCAAGAACTATCTGTCCTTGGGCAAGGGGTTTGCATTGCAGATGAGAGGCATTTTTGTTTCAAAATGTAACTTTGTCTCTCACATCCCTGTCTTAAAAAAAAAAAACAAAAACAAAAAAGAAGTCTTTCAAGCTGGTTATTGGTGGTAAATGAGCACTTGGGAGGTAGGGGAAGACAGAGGCAGGCAGATCTCCAGGGTTCTAGGCCAGCCTAGTTTACAGAATGAGTTCCAGGAAAGACGAAGAAACTCTGTCTCGAAAAACCAAACCAAAACAAAAATAATAAAATAAAAGTTTTCTATGGGCTGGAGAGATGGCTCGTGGAGAGATGGAGAGAGTACTGACTGCTCTATAGAAGCTAGGTTCAAGCTGGGCATTGGCAGACTTCTGTGAGTTTGAGGCCAGCCTGGTCTACAGAGTGAGTTCCAGGACAGTCACAAAACAATAATACAGAGAAACCCTGTCTCGAAAAACAAAACAAAAACAAAAAACAAAAAACAAAAAAAAAAAAAAGAGGAAGAAGAACCTGGCTTCAGTTCTGAGGACCCACAGAAGTCTGTAACTGCAGTCCCTGGTAATCCTGATGCCATCTTCTGGCCTCCAAGGGTACTGCATCAATGTGGTGCACAGACATACATGCAGTTATGTCACAAAATAATTTTTAAAAAATTAATTCTTAGCCTGGCATTGGTGGTGTACGCCTTTAGTCCCAGCACTCAGGAGGCAGAGGCAGGCGGATTTCTGTGAGTTTGAGGCCAGCCTGGTTTACAGAGTGAGTGCCAGGACAGGCTTGAAAACAATGCAGAGAAACCCTGTCTCAAAAAAACAAAAACAAAATTAATTCTTGGACTGGAGAGGACTGGGTGTGGTCGCACATGCCTCTAATTTCAGCACGGAGGAGGCAGAGGTGGGAGGATCTCTGTGAGCTGGAAGCCAGCCTTGGTCTACAGCAGCTGTGGCTGCACAGTGACGCCTTGTTAAAAAAAAATCCCAGCCTTGTGGAGGTAGAGCACACCTGTAATCCTAGCACTTTGAAGGCAGAGGCAGGCAGATCTCTCTGAGTTCAAGGCCAGCCTGGTCTGCAAAGTGAGTTCCAGGACAGGCTCCAAAGGTATACAGAGAAACCCTGTTTCAAAAAATGAATAAATAACTAAAAAGAAAGAAAAGAAAAAAACCTGCCAACTTGGTGGGGCATGCCTTTAATCCCAACACTTGGGAGACAGATTTCTGTTAGTTCAAGGACAAGCCTGGTCAGCCTAGTGCAGGGATTAAAGGCATGTCCTACAATGTCCAATGTCCAGCCTTAGAGTTAAATTTTTTAAAGGAACAAAATTTAGGGGCTAGAGAAATGGTTTAGAAATTAAGAAAGTATACTTCTTTTGCAAAGGACCCAAGTTTGTTTCCCACACCCATGTTGGGTGGATTACAACTGCCTAATAACTCCAGTTCCAGGGCAATCTGAAGCCTCTGGCCTCAGTGGACACTGGTACTCACACACAGAAACTCAAATAAAAATTTTAAAAGAGCCCCCCAAAAAGCCAGGCAGTGGTGGCACACACCTTTAATCCCAGCCCTTGGGAGACAGAGGCAGATGGATCTTTGATAGTTTGAGGCCAGCCTGGTCTACGGAGCTAGTTCCAGGACAGCCTCCAAAGCAATGCAGAGAAACCCTCTCTCGAAAAACCAAAACAATAAATAAATAAATAAAATAGAGGCCCAGGAAAGTTAAGATTTGCAAGATCAACCTTCCTTGACCATAGATGAGTTCAAGGTTAGCCTGGGCAAGTAAAAAATGTGTGGGGGTAGGGACAGGGGTAGAGAGCAGTGCTGGGCTTGGGATGGAGTTCAGTGGTTGACCATTTGTCTAGCATTTGCTAGGCCCTGAATTCAATACCTAGTACCGAAATAATAATAAAAGATGAACATGAAGGCTGGTTACATAGTATAGTGGTAGCCTAGCATGCTTGAGGCCCTGGTTTTCATTCTCAGTATCAAAAAAAAATATATATATAAATGAAAATGTTTTTTAATGCTAGAGACTATAGCTGGAGTGGTAGTTGTGCACATCTTTAATCCCAGCACTCTGAAAGCAGAGTCAGGCAGATATCTGTGAGTTCTAGGCCACCCTGGTCTACAAGTTCCAGAATAGCCAGGGTTATACAAAGAAACGCTGTCTCGAAAAAATGCTAGAGACTTTAGAGAACACTGTGCTTAATTACACACACACACACACATCCCTCTCCTTTGACTCAGTGATCAGTTTGCTCTATAACCATACAAGTCCTTTACTATTTGTAAACAAATGTACAGATTTATTCATATGTAGGAACATAAGAGTATATTTATATTTATATCCAACTGGTTTATGTTCCACATTTATAAGGTCCAGTGTATGGGCCTTGTAGTATAAATATTGTTAATGCTATTCTTGAGATCATTTTTCTGTTCTTTCTTATTATTTTCTGTGTACATGTTTTTGCCTACATGTATATATGTACACTGTGTGCATGCCTAGTGCCCATGGAGGACAAAAGAGAACATTGGATCCCTTGGGCCTGGAGTTACAGATGGTTGTGAGCTGCCATGTGGGTTCTAGGACTTGAACTCAGGTCCTCTGGGAGCACTCGTAACAGCTGAGCCATCTCTCTAGCCCCTTGAGATTATTTTCATGGCTCTGAAAGCAACAAACATGTCATGACCAAGTCTCTCCGAGAAACCCATTTTTGTCACCTTTACCACTTGGTCAACTATCAAGCCAAAATCTTGAACCAACTTGGACATTAGTGATAGACATTTTCTCTATATTATAATTACAGGGTTTCTCTGTGTGACAGCCCTGGCTGTCCTGGAACTTGCCTCAGACTCAGATATCCACTTGCCTCTCTGCCCAGCTCCTACTCTAATGTGGATATGTGTGTTTGTGCGAATAGTGTCATGTGACCTGCCCAACGTGGGTGCTGGGGTCTTAACTGCTGATCCAGCCCCCTTATCTTTTGTTTAATGGCTTTGTTTATAGGCTATCTTTGTCCTATATAATTTTATTTAAAAAATAAAAACTAAAAACTTGTTTGTACTTTGTTTTGAGACAGGTTCTTCCTATGTAGCCCTGGCTGACCTTGAACTTGAGTTCCTCCTGCTTTAATCTCCTGATGCTGGGATTACAAATGTGGGCCTCACACCAAACTGTAACACTGTCCAGTCAGCATTTTGGTAAGTCGATGTAGCATTTCTCCTGAAGTTCTGGATTTAAGCAGGGCCTCATGCCTAATAGACCCATCTCACTGGAATACTAGATTATAGACACTCATACTATGTATCCATATGGTATGTGGATTGTGGAAATTCTAACTCAGGTCCTCATTCTTGAATAGTAAGTACTTTTATACACTGAGCCATCTCCCCAGCTCCACTTTGAGCTTAAAAAAAACCTGAAAATATGCATTTTTATATTATTATTAAGTTACATCCATAGCTCCAGAAATTTTTTTGTACATTCAAGGCCAGCCTAGGCTGCATAGTCAGACATACACTCTATCCCTCTCTCCCTCACTACACAAAGAAAAAATAATTCAGATAGTTGTAATGTTAGCTACTTGAGAAACTGAAGCAGAGACTCAATAGTTTTAAGACCTGCATGCACTACGGAGTGAGTCCATGGCCAGCCTTGGGCAGGTTAGTGGTGCTCTGTCTCTCATATACATATTTATGTATGTATATATGTTGGGGCTAGAGAGGTGGCTCCATAATTAAAAGAGCTAGCTGCTTTTTCAGAGAACTTGGGTTCAAATCCCAACCATATGATAGCTTAAAATTATCTGACTCAAGTTCCAGGGAATCTATCTGGTGCCTTCTTCTATCCTCCATGAACACCAAGCATGCACAAAATGTACAAACATACATAGAGAAAAACATCCATATACTCCAGGTAGTGGTGGCACACACCTTTATTCCCAGCACTCAGGAGGCAGAGGCAGGCAGATCTTTGAGTTTGAGCCCAGCCTGATCTACAGAGTGAGTTCCAGTCCAACCATGGCACATGGAGAAACCCTGTCTCGAAAAAACAATGTGTACATACTGGGTTTTTTTTTTTTATGTGTATGAGGTGTTTTTTTTTTTTTGGTTGTTGTTGTTGTTGGGGGTTTTTTGAGGGGGGTTGTGTTTTCAAGACAGTTTCTCTGTGTAGCTCTGGCCGGTACTCACTCTGTAAACCAGGCTGGCCTCAAACTCAGAGATCTACTTACCTGTGCCTCCCAAGTGCTGGGATTAAAGGTGTATGCATCACTGCCTGACAAAGACTTTTTTAAAAAAAGAAAGAAAAAGTATGTGTAGTGAGATATCCACCCCGCCCACACCTGTTGCACTGACCACGCCCATTGGGGCCTGGGGACAGGTGTGGACATGGGGGGACTAGGTCTCGGGTCCTGCACCCCAGCTCCCTCTCTTACTTCCTGGTCAGAGACAGAGAGCATCTGGAGGCATCCTTGAGATGGGAACCTGTGGCAGTCATTTGTTTCTGGTGTAAGTGATTTCTCCCTGAATAAACATCCATTAGTCTATCATTTCTCAGATTCTTATTCACCACCCTTTAAGTGTAGGCTGGAAAGGTGGCTCAGTAATTAAGAACTCTTACTGAGTACTGATCTTTTGAAGGATCTGAGTTCCCAGCACCCTCAATACAGCAGTTCACAACTACCTGTAACTTCAGCTCCAAACAGTTGATACTTTCTTCTGACCCTCTTGGCTCTGTATGCACAAGCACACACATGCACACACACACACACACACACACACACACACACACACACACAAATAAATAAAAAGAATAATACATTTAAAAAAACAAACAGTGAAAAAGAGGTTGGGGTTATAATATCCAGTGGTAAAGGTTTTGTCTAGTATATTGATACCCTAGATTCAAGCTGTAGGATGGCCAAAAGAAATGATAACAATATCAGTAATAATAATTTAGTCAGTTATGCCAACATCACTTGTTTAAAAACACACACACATACACTGAGAGCTGGAGAGATGGCTCGCTCAGCAGTTAAGAGCACTTGCTGTTGTTTCAGAGAATCTGGGTTCAGTTCCCAGCACACACATGGTGACTTCCTAATGTCTATATAACTCCAGTTCCAGGGGATCTGATGCTCTCTTCTGATCACAGCTACCAGGCAATCAAGTGGCTCACAGACCTGCATTCAGGGAATACACATAAAATACAATTTTAAAATGAATTAAAAAAGAAACACTGATTTGAAATACCACTGTTTGTGTTTTGTTTTCGAGACAGGGTTTCTCTGTGTAACAGCCCTGGCTGTCATGGAACTAGCTCTGTAGGCCAGGCTGTCTCAGACTCACAGAGATCAGCCTGCCTCTACCTCCCAAGTGCTGGGATTAAAGGTATATGCCACCACTGCCCGGCAAAATGACAGATTGGGTTCCCATATATACTTAAATTTAATTCTGGACTTCCTCTTGCATTCTGTTGACTGACTTCATTTGTGCTACATTTAACATTATGTAGATGTGTTTTAATTTTTTATGTGTATTGGATGGGGCTTTTACTGTGTGTGTATATCTGTGTACCAAGTACATGCCTGGTGTCCTTGGAGGCCAGAAAAGGCCATTGGATCCCCTAGAACTGGACTTACACATGATTATGAGCCACTTTGTGGTCACTGGGAATAGAACCCAGGACCTCTTTAAGGAGAAGCCTTAGCCACTGAGCCATCTCTCCAGCCAAGTGTAAGTGTGTGTGTATGTGTGTGTGTGTGTGTGAGATGGGGTCTCACTGTGTAGCCCTGGCTGGCCTCAAACTCAGAGATGTTCACCAGCCTCTTTCTCCCAAGAACTGGAATTTAAGGCATGCACTACCACACTGTTATTTTGAATGACAGTGATTTTGAGGTCAGTTTTAATGTTAAAAAAGAAGCCTTTGCCATGTTCCTGATGTTGTTCTTCTTAGCTATTCTTAAACATGAATTTGTTCTTGTGAATCTTAAAATAATTTCATCCAGTTTCAGGGGGAAAACACTAGAATAATTCTGATTGGTATTACACTAGATGTATATACTAGTTTAAGGTTTGCCAAGTTTGACAACTTTATGATAAAGAATGTAGCATGTACCATATGCATTATGTAATACCACAAACAGGGTCTGGGCCACAAGCTCATAATGAAATGCTTGGATGTGCAGGAAATGTATGCACACTCACCCAAAGTGGGTCATGTAAAAACTATTTATAGCCTCATGTTGGTCCATGTCAGGTTTTGCCACTAGACAAGTTTGTGCTTGCAGAAATCCTTTGCCTATTTCTAAACGTGTTTTCAATTTTCCTATTGTGTATCAGTTTATAATAGAATACATCTCGTTTCCTGGTAACTACTTTTGGCCTTCAATAGCTCATATTTTCTTCTCTCCCTGCCTCCTTTCTCTCCCTCCTCTCTCTGTCCTTCTCTCTCTTTTCTCTTTTTCCCTTCCCTGCCCCCTCTCTGTATTTCAGATAGCCTAAATTGGCTTCAAACTTCTGATCCTCCTTTCTCTATCAGGCAAGTACCAGGATTATAGATAGGTACATGCCATGATACTGGGTTGAGCTCACTCTTTGTGACGTTCATGTTGTTGTGATTTTCTGCTTGTGTTTGTCAGCTATACCTTAAAGTTTCTTTAATTTTCAACACCTCCATCCCTTACCCCCTCTATTTTTGAGGCAGATTCTCACTATGCATCCTATGCCAGCTTTGTATTCACTATGAGCCCATGCTGGCCTCAAACTTGTGATAGTCCTCCCTAACTTCATTCTGCCAAGTACCGGGATCACAACCACGAGCCACTACATGCAGCTGAATTTTTTTATAAATATTCATTCATTCATTTTTAATTTTTTATAGGTTTTGCATCCCTACTGCAATTTTCCCTCCTGCCTCTCCTCCAGTCCCTCCCCCCACCCCCTCTATTCCCACCCTCCAATCCCCTCCTTTTCTGTCTCCATCCTGGGAAGGGCAAGTCTCCCATGAGTATCAATAAAGCATAGTATATCAAGTTGCAGTAAGACTAATCGTCTCTCCATGTATTATAAGGCCGGGCAAGGCAACCCAGTATGGGGAGTCAGTGACACCAGGCAGTGGTGGCACATGTCTTTCATCCCAGCACTTGGGAGGCAGAGGCAGGTGGATCTCAGTGAGTTCAGAGTCTGGTCTACAAAACAAGTTCCAGGACAGCCAGGACTATTATACAGAGAAACCCTGTCCTGAAAAACAAGAACAAAAAAAAGTCAGTGACAGCCCTAGTTCCCACTGTTAGGAGTCACACGAGAGGACCAAGCTATACAAATGTAATGTAAGTGCAGACTGCCTAGGTCAGTCCCATGCAGGCTCCATGGTTGTTGGTTAGTCTCTGTGAGCCCCTGGGAACCCAGGTTAGTGGATTTTGTGAGATTTCCTGTGGTATCCTTGACCCTTAAGGCTCCTACATCCTTTCTCCCCCTTCTACAGGATTCTCTGATCCCTGCATAATGTTTGTCTATGGGTCTGCATCTGCCTCCATCAGTTGCTGGATGAATCCTCTGATGACAATTGGGCTTGGTACCAATTTGGTCACAGGAGATGGCCAGTTCAGGCTGCTTATATGCTATTGCTGGGAGTTGTAGCTGGGGTTATCCTTGTAGATTCATGGGAGATTCCCTTGTGCCAGGTTTTTACCTAACCCTGAAATCCCCCCCCATTTTCCTAGTAGTCTCCCCTCTCTGTGCCCCCTACCTGGTCAATCATGTTCCCGTCCCCACCCACCCTCAGTCCACTCACAAAATCTCTTCTATTTCCCCTTCCCCTTCCTAGGGAGATCCAGGTGTCACCCCATGAACCTTCCTTGTTACTTAGTCTCTTTGGGTTTGTGGATAGTGGCATAGTTATCCTTTATTTTATAGCTAATATCCGCTTATGAGTGAGTACGTGAGTATATTCCATGTTTGTCTTTCTCAGTCTGGGTTACCTCACTCAAGATGACTTTTTTTTTTTAGTTCCATCCATTTGCCTGCCAATTTCATGATGTCATTGTTTTTAACAGCTAAGTGATACTCCACTGTATAAATGTACCACATTTTCTTTATCCATTCCTTGGTTGAGGGGCATGTAGGTTGTTTCCAGGTTCTGGTTATTATGAATAAAGCTGCTGTGAACATAGTTGAGCAAGTGTCCTTTTGGTATGATCAAGCATGCTTTGGGTATATGCCTAAGAGTGGGATTGCTGGACATTGAGGTAGATTGATTCCCAGTTTCCTAAGAAACTGCCACACTGACTTACAAAGTGGCTGTACATGTTTGCACTCCACCGCAGTAGAGAAGTCTCCCCCTTGCCCCACATCCTCTCCAGTGTGAGCTGTTGCGTGTGTTTCTTATCTTAGCCATTCCACTGAGTGAGTTCCAGAACTTCCAGGGAAACACAGAGAAACCCTATTTTTTAAAAAAAAACCCAAATACTTACTATTTTATGTGACTGTATATGTCCTTGAGTGTACACCATGTACATGCAGGTGCCTGGAACTGGAATAACAGGTGGTTGTGAGCCACCCAGTGTGGCTGAGAACTGAATTCAGGGCCTCTGCAATTAACCACTGAGTCCTATTAACCCTGAGCCATCTCTATAGCACTTTCAGCCTTCTTGGTTTTACGTATAATGTTTTTGAAGGGTTGAACCATTTTTAAAAGAATTGAAGGTTTTGTAAATGCTGGGCAAGCACTCAACTTCTGAGCTACCTCTCTACCACTATTTTTTTTTTTTTTTAATTTTGACATAGGATCTCTCTTAGTTATTTTTCTACTGCTGTGATAAGATACCATAACTAAGGCAACTTAAGAAAGGAAAATATTGGGAGGCTGGAGAGATGGCTCAGAGGTTAAGAGCACTGTTTGCTCTTCCAGGGGACCCTGGTTCAATTCTCAGCACCCACACGGCAGCTCACAACTGCCTGTTACTCTAGTTTCAGGGATCTGACTCCCTCATACAAACACACTTGCAAAAAAAAAAACCCACCAATGCATATAAAAATAAAAAGGAATCATCAAAAATTAATTACAATGAGAGGAAAGTAGTGTGTGCTTACAGTTTCCAGAGATTAGAAGTCATGACCATCATAGTGCCAGGTAGGCTTGACGATGAAGCAGTAGCTGAGAGCTCACATCTTGCTTTTGTTTTGTTTGTGTGTTTGTTTTTGTGTTTGTTTTTGAGACAGGGTTATTTTATGTAGCCCCTGGCTGGCTTAGAATTAACTATATAGACCAGGTTAGCCTTAGACTCAGAGATCTGCCTGTCTCTGCCTTCCAAGTGCTAGGGTTAAAGGCGTACACTACTACACCCAGCTTAATTTATGCATTTTAAAGATTTATTTTATGTGTATGTATGCCTGCATGTGTGTATGTTAACCATGTGCATGCAGGGTGTTCAAGGAAGCCAGAAGATGTTGGATTCCCTAGAACTAAAGTTTCAGGCAGGTGGAAGCAGGTCCTCTACAAGAATAGCAAGTGCTTTTCAGCACTGAGCCATCTCTCCAGCCCCCATATGTATGCATTTTAAGATAGTTGACAGTGAATTTCTTTATGTTGTTTTGAAACCGGGTTCTGCCATATATCTTAGTCTGGTTGGCCTTTAATTCCCTGTGTAGTCCAGGCTAACGTCAACTCAAAGCACTCATCCTGTGTCAGCCTCCTGAGTGTTGTGATTACAGATATGCACCACCATGCATGGTGTTTGCTAAACTTTAATGATAAATGTTGTATAATATGCCTGACTTAGTGGTGCACACCTTTAATCCCAGCACTCAGGAAGTAGAAGCAGGCAGCCAGTTTGAGATAGATACCAGTCTAGTGTACATAGCAAGTTCCAAACTAGCCAGGGCTATAGCCCTGGTTGTCCTCACAATGTAGACCAAGCTGGCCTTGAACTCAGTGATATGCCTGTCTCTGCCTCCAAAGTGAAAAAATTAAAGGCATAAACCACCACCCCTGACCTAAAATGGTCTTAAGATTTTGGTTTTAATTTTTTGAGATTTATTTACATGTATGGGTGTTTTATACTACATGTGTATGCAGTGCCTGTAGAAGCCAGAAGAAGGTGTCAGGTTACTTGGAACTAGAGTTACAGGCAGTTGTGAACTGCTTGGAAGAATAGCCAATTGGTCTTAACTACTGAGCCATCCCTTGGTGAGCCATTTCCATCATACTTGTTGCCTGTCATCCCGTGTCCTCTCCCCCCCCCCCCCCCCCCGTTGGTTTATTTGAGATAGAATTTCTGTAGCTTTAGAGCCTGTCCTGGAACTCCTTCTGTAGACCAGGCTGGCCTCAAACTCACAGAGATCATCAGTCTCCACCTCCCAAGTGCTTAGATTAAAGGAATGCACCACCAACGCCTGATCTCTACCTGATCTTTGTACTCTTCTCCATTTTTTTTGGTATTTGCATATCCAGTCTCTCAAACTTGGCCTCCAGGTCTTTTTACATTTTTACTGAAATCATTTAACCTAAACTCTCTGTCTTACAGTAGTTTCTTAACTTGGTAAGTAATACAACCTTCACCTCACTTGGAAAGTGCTAACATTTTAGCAAGTCCACACTGGCAGCTCTAGGGAGGGGACACACAAAAGGAGCAGGAACTGGTTAGGAAGCAGTGGTCACAAGGTGAATGAACAATGAGTTGGCATTGCAATGTATTTTACAGGAATAAGTCACAGGGCTTGGTAATGATTTGGACTTGGGAACTTAGGAAATGGGAGGGGCAGGGATTTGAACAGATGAAGCAAAATCGAATAGCTGTGCTGGGAGGGGCTCTCTAGCTTTCCTCTGTGGCCCCTTAGTTTTGGAGTACCCTCCGAGATATTCACACAGAAGCAGTGGCATCTGGATGTGACATTGCTTTCCTTTTAGCTCTGTGGAAGAAAGGGCTGTGAGTCATGAAAATGCTGCTTAGGGTTGCCATTGACCTGGAAATGGCAGTGACTTAAACAAATAGAAGTTGATTTTGTTTTTTACATAATTGTTTCATATAATTATCCGTATAATGGAATTGTTTGGATGTTGTTAGCTTTTACAACACTGTGATGTCAGTTTATATCTATTAAAATTCTTTTTTTTTTTTCTCAAGGCAGGGTTTTTCTGTATAACAGTCCTGGCTGCCCTGGAACTCTCTCTGTAGACCAGGCTGGTCTCGAACTCACAGAGATCCCCTTGCCTCTACCTCCTGGGTGTGGGATTAAAGGCGTGGGCCACCACCGCCCAACACTATTAAAATTCTTGAATCATTCATATAATGCTAGAACTCAAGAAGCTGAAGTACGAGGATCACTGTGAGTTCAAGGCCAGCCTGAGCCACAGAATTAACTTCGGTCAG
Source organism: Phodopus roborovskii (assembly GCF_943737965.1). Lineage (NCBI taxonomy): Eukaryota > Metazoa > Chordata > Mammalia > Rodentia > Cricetidae > Phodopus > Phodopus roborovskii. Next base: position 33,961 of record NW_026126263.1, read on the forward strand.
CATGCGTTAGAGTAAGACCCTGTATCAAAAAAAAAAAAAAAAATCAAACTTAATGTGCAGGTAAGGTGCAGGTGACTGGTGGAGTACCCTTTAATTCCCATACATTGGCCTTAGGTTTCATCTCTAGAAAAAGGAACACACACACAAATGATTCATGGTGGCTGAAGAGATGGTTCGCAATTGAGAGTGAGATGGCTCAGCCAGGAAAAGCACTTGCCAGCAAGTCTGACAACCCAAGTTTGATTTCCAAAATGCATATGGTACAGAGTGAGAAAACTGTCATAGGTTGTCCTCTACCTTCCACACAGACACTGCAGCCCATACTTGTACACATACAATACATAAATGTAATTGGGTTTTGCTTTTCTAGACAGGGTTTCTCTGTGTAGCTTTGGAGCCTGTGCTGGAACTTACTCTGTATACCAGGCTAGCCTGGAAATTACAGAGATCTGCCAGCCTCTGCCTCCTGAGTGCTGGGATTAAAGGCAGGCTCCACCACATGGGGCAATAGATGTGCTTTTTTTAATTAAGAATAAAGGAGGCTAGAAAGATGGCTAACTAGTTAAGAGCAACATTGCTCTTCCAGAGGCCCGAAGTTTGGTTCCCAGCACTCTTGTCAGATGCCTCACAACTGCTGATAATTGCAACTCCAGGGGATAGGAGAGCCTCCTAGGAATGTCATGGGTATCTCCACTTCACGTGCACGTACCCCAGCACAGGCATGCATACACACACACACAGCTCAACAGCAAATAAAGCCTTAGAAAAAAAGAGTGCTTACTGTTCTTTCAGGGAACCTGAGGTCAGTTCCCAGCACCCACATACGGTGGCTCACCGCCTCCAGCCCCAGGGAGTCCAAGGCTTCTGACTTAGCAGGCACCTGCACTCATGCATATATCTCCATAAACACACACACTCATGCACGCAATTACAAGCAAAAGAAAATCTTGCTCAGCAGTTAAGAGTGTTGGCTGTTCTTCCAGAAGACCCAGGTTCAATTTCCAGCACCTACATGGCAGCTCACAACTGTCTATACCTCCTAGTCCCAAGAGATCTGATGGCCTCTTCTGTCCATCCTGAGCACTAGGCATGCATTTGGTACACAGATATACATGCAGGCAAAAACCCATACATATAAAAAATTTAGGTTTAATCTTAAAATACGAAAGGGTTCTTGAGCTCACCCTCAGGTGGCCATTGCTGCTGCAGCCACATCATATTTGAAGTGAGGAGAAAGAGGAGGAAGAGATCTTAAGGGAAGGGGGAGAGGATAATGGGATACATGTGTCATGAAAACAGAAGGAGAGCCGGGCGTTGGTGGCGCACACCTTTGATCCCAGCACTCGGGAGGCAAAGGCAGGCGGATCTCTGAGTTCGAAGCCAGCCTGCTCTACAGAACAAGTTCCAGGACAGGCTCCAAAACCACAGAGAAACCAAAAACAAAAATGAAAACAGAAGGGGACCAGCAAGAGGAGGCAGGAGGGGTAGGGGAGGGCAATGGGGACAGGCACGAAAAAGAACAAAGTATTTTGATATGTGTTTAAGGAAATGTCATAATGAAGCCCGTTACTTTGCATGCTAACTTAGAAAACTTAATTTAAAAAAAAAGGAAACTATAGTGAACAAAACTACTCCAAAAGGATGCAAAGGAGAAATATAGAGAAGGAAGAAGTCTCTGCTGATGTTTCATGGGCTAGGAGCGGCTAAGGTCAAACATAGAATGGTTTCCTTTATCAAATGTATACAATATACCTCTTCACTAACACTTTTTCTAAGATATGTCTGGGCTATGAGGTAAGGTAAATGAACCTGTTGATTCTAGGAATAGGAATCTACCATTTCCCAGCTACAGAATTTTTGTCACTAATTGTTCCAAATCTTTTTGTCCTTTTCTGTAAAACAGGAATGGTAATAGCTCTATCATTTTGGTGAGAGAACTCTCTAAGACATGGTTTCTCTGTGTAGCCCTGGCTAACCTAGAACTCATTTTGTAGATCAGGCTGGCCTCAAACTCACAGAGCCTCCTGCCTCTGCCTCCCAAGTGCTGGGATTAAAGATGTGCACCACCGCCGCCCAGCACATTCCACTTTCGTTCACTAGGTATGGGGCTTTGAACTAGTATCTATAAACCCATTTCCTCATCAAAAATAATGATAAATCCAAGCGTGGTGGATTTAGTTCTTTAATTCCAGGTGTTCAGGAAGATGAGGCATAAATTGGTTCAAGGCCTACCTGGACTAGAATAAGTTCAGGGCCAGCCTTGGTAACTTAATGATACACTATTTCAAAAAAGGTTTGGGGGGATTTTGTTTGTTTGTTTTATGAAACAGGGTTTCTCTGTGTGGCTTTGGAGTCTTTCCAGGAACTCACTTTGTAGACCAGGCTGGCCTTGAACTCATAGAAATTGGCCTGCCTCTGCCTCTCGAGTGCTGGGACTAAAGGCATGTGCCACCAATGCCCAGCTCAAAAGAGATTTTTTTATGAAGGCCTCATGGCCGACTTTTTGCAGTCCATTTCCTATGGTGGGATACCTTGCTCAGCCTCAATGCAGGGGGTAGGGGCTTTGTTGACTCTCCTTGGGAGGCCTTACCCTTCCAGGGGGTAGGTTGGGGAAAGGTGGGGAGGATGAGAGGGAGGGAAAACTGTGGTTGGTATGTAAAATGAATAACAATTTAAAAAATAAAAATAATAAAAAGACCTCAAGATATAGCTCAGCAATAGGACACTTGCATAGAATATGTGATACCCTGGGTTTGATTCCCCAGGACTCCCCCCCCCCACACACACACAAAAAGGAATGCTAGCTAGTATTTCCATAGAACTGAGTATAAGGAACCGATTTATTTTATTTTTATGGGTGGGGGTGTTTATGTAACCCTGCATGTATGAAGGTCAGAAGTTGGGTGGGTTCCAGAGGTTGATTTATTTTTGTTTTGAGACAGGCTCTTACTATGTAGCTCTGACTGTCCTAGAGCTCACTTTGTAGACCAGGCTGGCCTCAAACTCACAGAGCTTTACCTGCCTCTGCCTCCCAAGTGCTGGGATTAAAAGTGTGTGCCACTAGGCCCACAAGTATTTTTTTAATGAGATAAGAGTCTCACATAGCCCAGGCACTGGCCTTGAACCCTCCGTCTTCCTATCTCAGCCTCCAGAGTAACTGAGATTACAGGCCTTAAGGTTAATCCCTTGCTTCAGTGCCTTGCAATAAATATTAACATAAATCATTAAAATATTAAGGGCTTCCCTGCCATTTTGTAAAACATTTCCCATGTAAGAACTGTTCATGGTCTTCAAAGCAATACACAGATACCATGTCTCCAAAAACCTAAAAAAAACCAAAAAAAACCAAACTGTTCATGGCTGATTTGTTTTTATGCCATTTGGATGATACAGGGAAGCAAGAAGAGACATTGTTTATTGTCATGCAGGTAGCTAGGCTTTAGAAGAGGAACCCAGCCCTATGACCTGGGTTTGCATCCCTGTTCTTATAGTTCTTCACTCTGTGTGCTCAGGCCCATTGCTGGAAGACTGGGACATAATTAGCCCCAAAGATGTCATTGGATCCGATGTGCTACTGGCTGAGAAGCGTTCCTCTCTGACGACAGCTGCCTTGCCTTTTACACAATCCATCCTCTCTCAGGTGATTTCCAGAGACTGTGGGCTCTACCTGTGGTTGGAGGGAAGGGCCTCTCTGGAACTCCCATTCCAGAGATTGCTGGTTGACATCTGCTCTATCCTATACAGGGACCTGCAGCTTCTTTTCCTCTTTCCTTCCCAGGTGGGACGTACCTTGTCTAAGGTCCAGCAGGTGCTGAGTTGGTCATATGGGGAAGATGTCAAGCCTTTCAAGCCACCTCTGAGTGATGCTGAGTTCCACACATACCTGAATCATGAAGGCCAACTCTCCCGTCCTGAGGAGTTGCGCTTGCGGATCTATCATGGCGGTGTGGAGCCTTCACTTCGAAAAGTGAGCGCCCTCGGTCATTCACTGCACCTATCACTCTGTGGTCACTTGTAGCTCATAAGATACATTCAGTGGAACATACTGTCATAGGTAGAGTAGAGAGATTCCAAGGAAGGAGGTTCTGTTTCAGGTAGGTCAGTGGCAGGAAGGCAGACCTATCACAAGGAAGACAGAGGCCACAGGAGACAGGGTGGGTGGTGACTAATTGACATGAGTATGGCAGACACTAGTTGAAGCTCAGCTTCATCCATTTTTGTCTCTGGCCAGGTGGTATGGCGGTACCTCCTGAATGTGTACCCAGATGGACTGACAGGCCGTGAGCGGATGGACTATATGAAACGTAAGAGTCGAGAGTATGAGCAGCTCAAAAGCGAATGGGCCCAGCGAGTGAACCCTGAGGACCTGGAATTCATCCGCAGCACAGTACTCAAGGATGTACTTCGTACAGACCGAGCCCATCCTTACTATGCAGGGCCTGAGGATGGCCCACACCTACGGGCCCTACATGACCTGCTTACTACCTATGCCGTTACCCATCCACAGGTATCATACTGCCAGGGCATGAGTGACCTGGCATCACCCATCCTTGCTGTCATGGACCATGAAGGCCATGCCTTTGTATGCTTTTGTGGCATCATGAAGCGCCTGGCTGCCAACTTCCATCCTGATGGTCGTGCTATGGCCACCAAGTTTGCCCACCTCAAGCTGCTATTGAGACATGCTGACCCAGACTTCTACCAGTACCTGCAAGAAGCAGGCGCTGATGACCTCTTTTTTTGTTATCGCTGGTTGCTGCTGGAGCTTAAGCGCGAGTTTGCCTTTGATGATGCTCTCCGAATGCTAGAGGTCACCTGGAGTTCCCTGCCCCCTGACCCTCCTGAACATGAAGTGGAGCTTGTTGGACCTCCCAGCCAAGTGGCAGACACTGGCTTTGGTAGCCACAGGGGACGACCAGTACGTCAAAGGCACATGCTGAGGCCTGCTGGTGGAGGAGGCAGTTGTTTTGAAGATGCCGTTGTCCACTTAGCTACATCTAGCCAGGGACCTAGTGGTGGGGGACGTCTCCTGAGACAAGCCAGCCTGGATGGTCTCCAACATCTCAGGGATAACATGGGCCCCAGGAAGGACTTTCTAGTCCAACTAGCCCACCCAGCTACCCTCATTAGTTCTAAGTCCCTCTCCGAGCCCTTGCTGAACTCCCCAGACCCACTCCTCTCTTCCTCTTCTAGGCCTGATTCCCCATCCTCTTCATCTCCTCCATCTACCCAGGAGGCTTCTCCTTCTGGTGACATAGCTGTAGGATCCCCCTTAATGCAAGAGATAGGTTCTCCCAGAGATCCTGGCAAGTCCCTACAACCCCCACCTCCAATGGGCCTTCCCCCACCCCAGGAGTTTGGCCGAGGGAACCCATTCATGCTCTTCCTCTGCCTAGCTATCCTGCTGGAACACCGTGACCACATCATGCGCAACGGGCTGGATTACAATGAGCTAGCCATGCATTTTGACCGCCTGGTGCGGAAACACCATCTAGGGCGTGTCTTGCGCAGAGCCAAGGCTCTGTTTGCTGATTATCTGCAGTCTGAAGTGTGGGACTCTGAGGAGGGAGCTGAGGCCACGGCTCCATCTTGATTGTAATCCCTCCAGTTTTCCAACCCCAGTGGTACTCAGTTCTTTGCCTTGAGGGCCTACACACGAGACATTATTCCTTGCCTGCCATCCCCAGACGTGTTGGAGCCCGGGGCCCTCTCTCCCTGGGTGTGTGTGTGGCTCAGTGTTGGCACTGCCCTACAGGGGCCACGGCCTCTTTTCTGTTTTTGTTGTTTTGTTTTTAAACTATACTTTGCACACACAAAGGTCACTATGGTATGTGTATTTCTCTACTTCCTGGATCAAAAGTTACTTTGGGCTCTTTAGTTGATGGGACTGAAATAACTCCAATGATTTAGGCTGACTCCTGCTGTCTCTGCCACAAGGAGAGTAGCTGTTGGAAAGCAGTTATTGGTGAACCCGGCCTAGGAACTGCTCTAGAAAAGGCTAAATCTGTGTTTGCTTGCTTGGGTTTTTTTTTTTTTTTAGTATATCATTCTGCTAGAATACAAAGGTCTATTTAATAGCTGTGAATGTTATTTTACAATAGACACAAAAAGATGAGGAAGGCGGCGTTGTTGGCACACGCCTTTAGTCCCAGCACTCAGGAGGCAGAGGCAGGCAGATCTCTGTGAGTTTGAGCCCAGCCTGGTTTACAGAGTGAGTTCCAGGATAGGCTCCAAAACAAGGAAGGAGGAGAGGGGGAGGGAAGAGAGAGAGAGAGAGAGAGAGAGAGAGAGAGAGAGAGAGAGAGAGAGAGAGAGAGAGAGAGAAAGACAGAATACTCACTACCCTTGCAGAGACCTGCATTCAGTTGCCTGCACCAACACGGTAGCTCATCCATAACTCCAGTTCCAGAGGTTCTAACTCCCTTCTGACCTCTGGCCACCAAGCATGCACATGACATACATACATGCATGCAAGTAAAGCACTCATATAAAATAAAACACATCTTTTAAAAAATCAGGTCTTTGACCAGGCTGCAGTGGTATGCAAGTAATTCCCAGCTACTTGGGAGATTAAAGGAGAATCACAAATTCAATTCTTGCCTGGGCTACAGAGTGAAAAATCTGTCAAAAAAAGGCAGACTGTCCTGTACTAAGGATATGATAGATGGTGGATGAGCTAACTGGGGTCCCCAAGTCATGAGCTAGCTGTGCCAGATCTGATTAAACGTTATGCTGCCAGAGATGACAGGCTATCAAGGAAAAATATCTGCTCCCTCCCACATAACCATGTAAAGCTGAGGGTGACCCTTAAAAGGTTCTTATCATCCCCCAGTATTGGAGGAGTAGTCACTTGAAGAGCAGGACAAAACTACCTTTTTGTGTCTAGGGTATTCAACACTATGGCTCTACCAAGTGCACCCTATAAATAAGGTGCTTGGACTCCATGGAAGCCATCCCTAGTATACGAATGTAAGGAATGTAAGGGCTTTCTGGGAATTTTATGTATTCCTTTCATTAGTAACTAGCCAACACCCTAATGGGGTATGTTCTATTATTAATGAAATATGATTTTATTCTTTAAAGTTTTTTTTTTTTTTTTGAGATAGGGTCTCTATATAGCCCTAGCTGTCCTGGAACTTGCTTATGTAGCCTGGCTGGCCTCTAACTCACAGGGATCTATCTGCCTCTGCCTCCTGGGTATTGATATTAAAGGCATGTTGCCACATGGCTGGGTGGTTGTGGTGGTGACAGCACATGCCTTTAATCCCAGCCCTCAGGAGGCAGAGGCAGGCAGACATCTGTGAGTTCGAGTCTAGCCTGGTCTACAGAGTGAGTTCCAGGACCAGCCAAGGCTACACAGAGAAACACTGTCTCAAAAAAAAGTGTTGCCATCATGGTCAGGCTTAATATTAATTTTAGGTGTATGGTTCTTTTGCCTACATGTATGTTTATGCACCACTTATGTGCCAGATGTTTGCAAAGGCCAGAAAATAGTGTCATAGCCATTGGAACTGAAGTTATAAATGGTTGTGAACTCCTGTTTGGTTGCTGGGAACTAAACCCCAGTCTTCTGGAAGAACAGCCAGTACTCTTAAAACAATGAGCCATCTCTCCAGCACCAAGTAGTGATATTTAAAGGGTCATGTCATGCAAGTCAATTGTATGTATGGCAGCTTGGGCCTTGTGAATGCCAATGAATCCAGTCTGTGAAAGGCTCTGAAAGGCAGAAACCTCTATTCTTTCTCAAGGATACTTGGACCTTCTGGTCCATTCCAACATTCCAATATAGCAAGTGATGCAAGCTGCTGCAACCACCAGTAGAGAAACCACAGAGGAAAAACACAGGTTCCAGGGCTGACAGGAGGGCCCAGTGGGTAAAGATGCATGTCACCAAGCCTGATAAGCTGAGTTTGTTCCCTAGGACCCCTATAAATTTTCCTCTGACGTCTACATTTACTCCCCCCTACACAAAATGAATAATGTAATAAAAAAATAGTTTAGAGCCAGGCAATAGTTGTGCACACTTTAATCCCAGCACTGGGGAGACAGAGGCCATCTGATCTTTGAGTTTGAGGCCAACCTGGTCTATAGAGCTAGTTCCCGGACAGCCAGGGCTATACAGAGAAGTTCTGTTTCAGATAACCAAAAGTGTGTTGTGTGTGTGTGTGTGTGTGTGTGTGTGTGTGTGTGTAGGTAGTATATGTATGTGTTATATATGTGTGGGCATACACACACACACACACACACACACACACACACACACACACACACATATAAAATATATACATATATTCCCCTTGTAGACCAGGCTGGCCTCAAACTGACAGAGATCTGCCTGCCTTTGTCTCCCAAGTACTAGGACTAAAGGTATGATATATATATATTTTTTAATTTATTTTTTTAAAGAAAACATAGCTTCCAGAAATTGTAACATAGCTCTTAGACCCATAGGGTCTGGAGACAAGGATTCTCTGTAGCTTTGGAGTCTATCCTGGAACTTGCTCTGTAGACCAGGCTGACCTTGAACTCACAGAGAGCCGCCTGCCTCTACTTCCCAAGCTCTAGGATTAAAGGTGTGCACCCCCACTGCCTGGCCCTTTTTTATATCAGTCTTTTTATTTTCATTTTTTAATTGCTTTTAATGCACTGGTGTTTAGTCTGCATGTGTGTCTGTGTGAGAGTGTTGGATTTCCTGGAACTTGAGTTACAGACAGTTGTGAGCTGTCATGTGGGTGCTGGGAATTGAACCCAGGTCTTTTGGAAGAGCAGCCAGTGCTCTTAACAACTGAGCCATCTCTATAGTTCCATACAATGTACTCTTGAACTGGTATGATTTGAGAGACAGATGGCTGGCGGCAGCAAATACAGTCTAGGCTAGAGAAAAACACAAGTTATTATGGCTCTTACCTTTTCTCCACATTACTTTGGAAAAGTCTTTGCTCTCTTACTGAAGAAATCCAGACCCCCAAATACAGGCGTCCAGATGGCTAATGTGAAGGCAGCAAGTATCCTAGGGGAAGAAATGGCAGCCAACTGTAGTCAGAGTTTCTCTCCCCCAGCAGCTAGCAGTCTTCCAGATGCCAGTACTCTGAGAGAAACTACCTCCTTTTTTTTCCTTTTCTGGAACTCTGTAGACCAGACTGTCAAATTCACAGAGATCCATCTGTCTCTGCCTCCCAAGTGCTGGGATTAAAGGCTTGTGCCACCACCGCCCGATGAGGCTATCTCCTTTTAAAGTGATTTTTCCTCTGAGGATTTGGTGATGACTCCTTATTAGAACATTTGCTGGTGTTAGGAGAGCAGGTGTGAGGGACACCTTCTGTGATACTAGGGGCCAACAGTCTGTCTCATCCCTCACACTTCTATTCACCCCTCAAAGCCCGGGTAAGTGAGCAGGTGGAGTTTGGTCTCAGCTTTCCTCAGTGCATTTGGCCTGTTAAAGTATCAGGCAACTTCAGTTCAGTATGAGCTCACCACTAGACCATAGATAGTAGGGCAGTGAAGCTATTGCCAGAGGAAAAAAGTGTGGAAGTAGCAGCTATTTATGACTGTATAACAAGTTACTTCTAAACATAGAAGCTCAAAACAGCAGGGATTTATTTGGCTTGCAGTTTCCAAGGGTCAGGAATCTGGAAGTAGCTTAACTGGGTGGCTTTGTCCCAGGATTGGTCCTGTGGTTTCAGTTGAGTTGTCTGTCAGCCAGGAGGCCTGACTTAGCAATGACTTCACTTGTATCATGACCCATTCATAGGAAAACTGGCAAGTGGTTTTAGGTTCTTAGTACCTGAGCCTTTTGGTGAGGTTTCTCACAACATGGGACTCAAGCAAACAGATGAGATTATGACCAAGTTACAAGACAGTAGTTCCAATGCCTGTTCAACTCTGAGAAATGAAAGACTGTGTGCATACCCACACAGGCTTCTCATTATGTAGGTAACAAGCTGCTGAGATTACAGGTCTGAACCACCATAACCAGTATTTTGCAGTGCTAGGGACTGAATACAGGATTTTATCTCTTTGGGGGGGGGGTTAATTATTAATTTATTTTTTACATTCCAGGCCCAGTTCTTTCTCCCACTCCCTCCACCCCCCCCGACACACATCTGCTCCACGGAGAGGATAAGACCTCCCTAGGAAGTCTAAGTCGGTCCCACCTCTCCACCCCCACACCCATGTCTAGGCTTAGCAAAGTATCTCTTCATACAGAATGGTCTCCACCAAGTCAGTTTGAGCATTAGAGTTAGATCTTGGGCCCACTGAATGTGGCCTCATACATTGCAGAAATCCACAATTAACCAATGGACCAAGCTCCTGGAGAACAATCAAAGTGAGGGAGGTGCAAAAATATGAACAAAGGAGTCAAGACCATGAGGGGAAACCCACAGAATCAGCTGACCCAAGCTTGTGAGAGATCACTGACTCGGGTCTGACAAATGGGGAACCTGCATAAGACCGAACTAGACTCCCTTAATATAGGTACAGTGGTGTGACTGGGACAATTTATGAGGCAACTGGCAGTGGGTCTTTTTTGTTTTTAAACTTATTTTTATTTTATTTTCGTTGGTGTTTTGCCATGGGTGTAAAGTCCCCTGGAACTGGAGTTACGGTTGTGAGCTGCCATGTGGGTGCTGGGAATTGAACCTGGGTACTCTGGAAGAACAGCCAGTGCTCTTAACTACTGAACCATTTCTCCAGCCAAACACAGGATTTTATGCATGATATGCAGACATTCTATCAATTGAGTTGCATTCCCAGCCTTCAAAATATATATTGTAAGTACAGAAAATGAAATAGTAGGACTAACTCCTGATATAATAGTAGTTACCAAAATATATTTAAAACAGATTCTCAGAGCTGTAGACATAGCTTAATGGTTTAAAACACTAGCTTCTCTTCCAGAGGACCTGGGTTCAATTTCCAGAAACCACATGCTAGCTCACAATCATCTATAATTGCAGTCCTGGGAAATCTGACCCCCTCTTGTGGCCTCCTGGGATATCAGGCATACACACACATTATACACAGATGTACATGCAAAACACCCATACATTTAAGTTTAACAAAGAAACAAATCCTAACTGCAATTTTTAAAGGTCCAATCTAGGCATGTAAAATAAGAAAAATTGTGTGTGTGTGTGTGTATGAGAGAAAGAGAGATAGAGCACATATTGAGATCAGAGGACACTTTCAAAAAGTATATTCTCTCTTTTGTGGGTCCTGGGGATAGAGCTCTAGTCCTCAGGCTTGGAAGCACGTGCCTGTATCAATTGAACCATCTCACCCAAAAATGCAGGATAACAAGTGTATGCCATCATGCCTAGATTGGACCTTTAAAAATTGCCACAAACATTTTAAGCTTGAGATATAGATAGAAAGATATATCTAAGCCAGGAGTTGGTGGCATACACCTTCAATCACAGTACTCAGGATTATATATGGGATTAGAATGATTTACAGCCTGCAGTCCATCTACTACAACAATGGCTGGCTGTGAATGGAAAGTTCAAGAATCCAGTAGTTTCTCAGTCCCACAAGGCTGGAAGTCTTAATTGGTCTTCAGTATATGCTGGAATCTTGAAGAAGTAGGCTCAATGCTATTAAAGGAATGGACTTGCTAGCAAGGCCAAGGCAAACAGGCAATGAACAAAAACTTCCTTCTTCCATGTCCATATATAGGCTTCCAGCAGAAGGTGTGGCCCAGATTAAAGGTGACCACCTCAAGACCAAGATTAAAAAGCATGTATCTTCCAGCCTTAAGATCTAAATTAGAAGTAGATCTTCCTACTTCAAATTAACCAAAAATTCTCCCACTGGTATCCCCTCCATTTTTGGATTTTAGTTAATTCCAGATATGGTCAAGTTGTCAACTGAGAATAGCTACCACAGCTGCTTACTGGCTTGCTATGACTTGTTCAGCCTGTTTATACAACATAGAACCATCTGCCCAGGGATGGCACTGCCCACAGTGGGCTGGGCCCTCTTACACCAATCATTTAAAAATAGAAAGAAAGAAAGAAAGAAAAAGAAAGAACGAAAGAAAGAGAAAATGCCCCCACAGTCTTGCCTACAGGCCAATCTAATGGAAGTATTTTCTCCTATGGGGTTCCCTCAACCCAGATGACTTTTAACTTGTGTCAAGTTGTCAAAAAGAAAAAAGAAGAAAGAAAGAAGAAAACCCAACATAATATCTAAGCAATCTTCTACTTAGATACTGCTAGATAACAGCTGAGCCAGATCTCTGGCTCCTCTCTTTTCTTTCTTGATGAATGTACATAAAGTTTCTTTGTAGCTTCCTGTTATTGCTAGTTTTATTACATATGGTCAGAGAATACACACACACACACACACACACACACACACACACACACAAAATATTTTTTTGTAGTGCTGATGCTCTAACCAGGGCTTTTTCCATTCTAGGCAAATACTGTAACACTTAGCTACACCTGCAGCCCTTAGTATTGATGCTCTTCGATTGACTGAGGCCTTCTTTGCATGCTAATTAAAAACTTAGTATATAAGTTGTGTTTTTTGTTTGTTTGTTTTAGTATCCTAGGTGTTTTTTGTTTTTGTTTTTTTGAGACAGAATTTCTCTGTAGCTTTGGAGCCTGTCCTGGAACTCACTCTATAAACCAGGCTGGCCTGGAACTCACAGAGATCCGCCTTATTCTGCCTCCCAACTGCTGGGATTAAAATGTGTGCTGCCACCACCTGGTAGTATCTAAGTAGGACCCCAGTTCAGTTGCCAGGACCCATTTTTGTAACTCCAGCTTTAGGGGCTCTGATGTCCCTCTGGCTCTTGAAGACAGCCCACACATGGGCACCCCCCCCCAACAAACACGCCATTAAGAACAATAAAAATAAATCTTAATTAAAGAAAGAAAGAAAGAAAGAAAGAAAGGAGGGGCTTGAGAAATTGTTAATTGGGTAAGAGCTCCGGCTGCTCTTCCAGAGTTCAGTTTCTAGCAATCACATGATGGCTCACAGGCTTTCATAACTCCAGTTCCAGGGAATTCAGTGTCCTCTTCTGCCTCTGCAGACACCAGATGCACATACATGTAAGCAAAACACCCATACACATGAAATAAAAATAAATGGATACATTTTAAATTTTTTTTTTTTTTTTTTTTTTACAGAATGGAGCCAAGCATGACAGCTCATACCTGTAGTTCCTGATCTCATTCAAGAAGCTGAGGCAGGGAGGATTGTTGTGCCTCAAAGGACAACTTGAGTTAGATAGTGAGTTACAGACCAGTCACCATTACATAGCAATACATGAAGGAGGAAGAGAGAAATAGATAATTTAAGCATTCAACTCAAGAAGTCAGGTGAAGCTGGGTGGCTTAGGCCTGTGATTCTAGCACATGGAAGGCAGGGGATCGCCATGACTTTGAGGCTGCCCTGGGCTACATGAGACCATGTCTCAAAGAAAAGAACAAACAAAAGCTGGACATGGTAGTACATGTCTTTAATTTTGGCACTTAGGAGGTAAAGGCAGCCAGATCTCTGTACGTTTGAGGCCAGCCTGTTCTATATAGCAAATTCCCAGCCAGCCAGGGTTACAAGGTGAGACCCTGCCTCAAAAATCAAATCAAATCCACAGTGATCTCTAGTGTCATCCCAGAGGCTGAAGCAGGATGATGACTTGAGCCCAGGAGTTTGAGGCCCCCTTGGGAAACGTAGCAAGATCCTATTTTCAAATGTGAAGTTGGTCATGCACATCTGTAGTACTAGGCAGGAGAATGGAGACTGTAAGTCTATCCTGGGCTATGTAGTGAGTTCCAGGCCAACCTAGAATATATAAAGAGACTCAGTCTTTAAACAAAAGAAAACCATTTCATGCTCTTTGATGGGAAAATTCTAGTGATGTATTAGTTTCAACTGATACCAAGCTTACTGACTACATGCATGCATGTAATTCTAGTCTTTGTGATGCTCAAGGGGCAAGGGAACTAGGCTCCAATTCACAAGTGGAACTACACAGTGAGAACTTGTCTCAAGACAAAACAAAGGAACATCTCTGATGGTTTTGGAGGATCAGGATTCTGGGAGTGGGTTAGTGAGGTGGATCTGATTCAGGGTGTCAGCCTAGACCACAGCTATCTGGAGGTGTAGATCCACTTCTAAGAAGGTCTCTTCCCATAGCTGTTGGTAGGAGATCTCAGTTCCATGCCACTTTAGCCCCCTCTATAGGACTACTCTCGACAAACCAGCAAAGATTTCACAGAATGTTCAATCTGTACGAGAGAATAGAAAACCAAAGCGCCTTTTTATGACCCAGTCTTGAAATAAACTGTCACTCCTGCTTCACTTATTGTAAGCATTGCAATTGATCCACTAGGTCCAGTCCATATTCAAGGGGCACAGGAACTAGGCTCCAATTCTTTTGTTTGTCATTTTTTTTGTGTGTGTGTGGCTGATCAGGTAGGCCAGGCTGGCCTTGGCAAGAGTCTACTGCCTCAATCTCCCCAAGTGCTAGGATTACTGGTTGAGGTCATCACACCCAACTAAGGTGCCAAACCTTAATACTACAGGTAATATCACATTATTCCCCAAATCTTTACATAAAATGCAATTCCAAGAAACGTCTGATTTTTTTGTTTGCTTGTTTCAATACAGGGTCTCATCATGTAGCTACAGTTAGCCTGAAACCTTTTAAAAGTCTCAACATCACAATCCTGCTTCAGTTTCCTGGTAGATGATGATGAGAGACATCTGGCTAAATGGTACAGTAAAACCAGGCACAGCTCTTCCTTCTGCTGGGATATAAATCAAGGGACTTGCATATACTAGGAAAGCACTCTGCCACTGAGCTAAACCCCAAACAAGGGTTGAGGACCTTAAATTAAAAGTAAAATTATAGAGCTAACAGAATAAGTTGTAGAAGAGTATCTTTGGGACTTGGGGGAGGATTTCTTTGAAAATACAAACATGTTGGTTGTGATCCCAGCACTGGAGGCTGAAGCAAGAGGTTTATGATTTTCAGGCTATCCTGAGCAAAGTGAGGTATAGATCATAGAGTGAGAAATGATTAAATGAAAAATAAATGTATTTAACTAAAGATACTATTTAAAATTTTAAAGATTGATCTATTATGTATATAGTGTTCTTCCTGCATGTATGTCTGCAGGCCAGAAGAGGTAACCAGATCCTATCACACATAGTTGTGAGCCACCATGTGGTTGCTGGGAATTAAACTCAGGACCTCAGGAAGAGTAGTCAGTGCTCTTAACCTCTGAGCCATCTCTCCAGCCCCACTACTTACAAATTTAATAACACTAAAATCTCTGAAAAATCACTGAGAAATATGGGAATAAGCCTAACAGAATCCATAGATGAATAGCATCTGAAGGTTAATAAATCTATTTGTGTTGGGGTTGGTGGTGGAGTGGGGGACAGGCCTTTACAAAGCTGAACAAATTCATTCTGTGAGTGAAAAATGTAGAGTCCCCGAAGGCAAACAAGTTGTTATTAGACATCAAAGGCCGGGAAAGATCAAATCGTCAGGCAGTGGACTCAAATACTATTTGCTTTGGATTTTACTATGTATTGCAAAAGTCAATCCTTTGGATCAAGAGCTATTACCCTTATTAGAAAGAAATATTCATTCTCTGGGTTGGATTTGCACCCTTTGATGATAGGATACCTGTTTTGCTGAAAGTATATGAGGCTTAGTGAGACTGTCAGATAAGGATGCGAGTTGAGAAGGATGACACCAAGGGAAAGGGTCCTGTAACATCACTAGGTGTTGGGCAGACGTGACTAAGGAGTAGGGGTTAAGCACTCAAAAACGTAGGGTCTGACATCAAGAATTCTGAAGGTGATGACTTTAGAGACATGGAGGGATAGAACTTTGGGGCCTTAAGGGGTATGAGATTAAAGGATTAGAAGTAAATAAGATTGATTGCTGAGGATGGTAGTTGGTTGGCACTGATCAGTTAGGGACTTCCTAGCGAAGGGGAGAAATGACGTCAAATGCAGTGAAAATGACGTCAGGGAGGAAAAGGCTATATGAATCAAACCGTCTGTAGAAAAGGGTGTAAGCAGAGAGGTGCTTACATTAGGATGCACTGAACTCAAAGTTCTTCTCTATTCCCGGAAACGGCAAAGCGAATTGCATCCTCCGCCTTCCTCTCCCTCGATCCAACCCCCTCGCCGACCTTAACCAATGAGCACGCACGCCGGGGCGCGCGGGGGTACGTTCTGTGACGTATCTGCTACGCACGCTTTATCAGGCGTCTTCCCGCGCGGCAGCCTCTCTGTTCTCCCGCTTCCTTAGAGCTTGCCGTGTCTGCAGCCTTTTGGTTTTTAAGCAGGATTGTTCAGGTAAGCGGCGTTTGGCTTGCGCAGTGGTCGTCCCTTGCTGCACTGCTTTGCCCTCCAGGGGCGGGAGACTAGGAAGAGTAGCTGCCGCTGGCACGTAGGCTTGAGTTCCGAGGAGAGCGAGTCCCAGGCTCGAAGGAAACTCTTCCGATTGGGGAGGCTGGCGTGCTGCATCCGAGCGGGGGGAGTGCCGGGAGGTACGGGCTGGCTCCGTGGCGGGAATGACCACGCGACAACCTATACCGGCTGTCTCTTCCCACGTGACCGCCGCCATCTTGTTCTGCAGGGAAAGAGGAAATGCAATGCCTCTGCGACCGTACAAAATGACGGGTGTGGTGGCATGGGGTGTTGTGGGCATGCGCGGTAGCGGTCGTCAAATGGCGGACAGGCTCTCTGGCTCGCTGGTTCCCGCCTTTTATTTCTCTTAACGCACTTTTTGTGTTTCTGGTAATTCTCAGTCTTCAGGTGTTAGACATCTCACTACTTCCACGTTGACTGTTTTCCCCAATTTCCACTTGCTTGCCCTATAGGATTTTCATTCTGCCATGTCTTCTGAAGAAGGGAAGCTCTTCGTGGGAGGGCTCAACTTCAACACCGATGAGCAGGCACTTGAAGACCACTTCAGCAGCTTTGGGCCGATCTCTGAGGGTGAGCCTTGGACCAGCCCCCGGGTTTCGGGTTGGTAGATGAGAGCTGGTTTAGTCTGGGACTTATAACCTGAAACTCTCCTTAACTTCCCGTGTTGTAACATAGTTAGCCAGAGAAGAATCCAATGGGATACAGGACTTGGGAGGGTGTGTCCATTCTCCTTTGCACTTAATTAAACGTTAGAGTCCTAACATTTACATTTCTGCCCCTCCCAGTGGTTGTTGTCAAGGACCGGGAGACTCAAAGATCCCGGGGTTTTGGCTTCATCACCTTCACCAACCCAGAGCATGCTTCAGATGCCATGAGAGCCATGAATGGAGAGGTGAGGCCTCATGCCTGCAGAGGAGCTTTCTCCCTGTCTGCCACTTTCTTCGTTCTTTGTTTTCCCTCTATGTCTGCCAGGGGCAGCGTGGCCATGAAGCCCCGCAGTGTCCACTCACAGGAGCATGACTGCCTTCTGTTCTAGGGGGTGGAGGGCAGCGGCAGACAGAGCCGGGCTGCCTGGGAGGCGACGACTGGTCCTGCATGAGGCCGAGAAGCCACCTGTGGATGGTTGACCTGCTCTGGGCTTAGGTAGTAGAGTCTGCAGACCTGTGGGCCTGGCCCGGAGAGGACCTCGTGAGTCTTCTGGGATGGACTCTGAAGCCTCAAACCGAGAGAGGTGTCTAGCCCTAATAGTCGGGCAGCTTAGAGGAGTGGGGAGGAGAACTCAGCCTGAGTTCAGTCAAGATGTAAGTAGTAGCAGGGGAGCACGGTGGATTCAGGTCATTTGTGGGAACCTGTAGCTCCTGGTGAAGCCATTCTGGTCAGAGGAGCTTGCTCTGGAACATGGCACCCAGAATTTGGTGCCCAGCAGGAATTTCTGGGCTCTTGTCCATCTGCCTGTACCCATTCTTCTTCAGTCACTAATCTGACTGACTGACAAGGCTTTCTTGTGTCTGTCTCCTTCCCACACCTAGTCCCTGGATGGGCGCCAGATCCGAGTGGACCATGCAGGCAAGTCTGCCCGGGGAACCAGAGGAGGGGGTGCCTTTGGGGCCCATGGCCGTGGTCGCAGCTACTCTAGAGGTAAGTGCAGTGGTGGTTTGATTATGAGATGAGGTAGAGTCATTTGTTAGAAGCCTATGTCTAAACAGCTGTGATTTCTTTGAATATTTTTCTGTAGGTGGTGGAGACCAGGGCTATGGAAGCGGAAGATATGACAGTCGACCTGGAGGATATGGATATGGATATGGACGGTCTAGAGACTATAGTGGCAGGTGGGTGCTGAGAGACTGGGATACCTGTGGTACAGTATTCTTTATATATAATTCAGTAGCCTGATATTCCGTTTTGTTTTGTGTGACTTGCATATATCAAAGATGTGACAGGCCCTGGATTTAATCTCCATCACCACAAAAAGTAGCTAAAGTATGTTGTGAATGCACTATTATGGAATTGACATGTATAGGTTTTAATTCTGTCTGCTGTGTAGAATACATTCCTGTAAAAGAATTTCGCTTTTTCCCAGAAGCCAGGGTGGTTATGACCGCTACTCAGGAGGAAATTACAGAGACAATTATGACAACTGAGACGGGGCATGCGCACATAATGTAGGTGAGACCTACATATTGGCACTGAGTCAAACTTCCTCAGACCCTCCTGTCCTAGCCCTTTTGCTTTCTGGCCACACTACCCTTTATCTCTGTTGCCTTGATATCTTAGCCAGCCAGTCTATCAACACCATTTGGCTGCTCTTGCTATTAGGTGCATGCCAACGCTAGTTGTGGGAGTGTAGGGGGTTGGAGTGTAATCTTTTGTTCTATGGGGCATGGTAGAAATAAAGAGGCGGTGTGCAGTATCTTTATCAACTCTGGGAGGTGAGCATGTTATCTATCAGTCTGTTTCTTCCTGATATCAAAATTCTACCCCTTCTTACTATTCTCAGATACACAAGGAATAACACTTCTGATCCAGGATCGTCCTTCCAAATTGCTGTATTTATAAAGATTTTTGGAGCTGCGCTGAAACATCTGTTTTAGTACATCGAGTTCTATTTTTGAATTGAGCTCCCAAGGTAGTTTGTTAAAGACCTTTTAGAAAGCTCCATGTGTTCTTTAAACATTTTTCCCTTTTAAAGACAAGTTTTAAGATATTGGTTGTGGTACCAATATATTTTTTTTTCTTTTACCAATTTTTGTTTAGGCTCAGGATCGTTTCTGGCCCAAAAAGCTGGCCAGGTTAATGTTTTTAAAACTAATGTATTTAGGGACATTTAAAAAAACTGTATACAATGTTTATCATGGCCAGAAAGTGATTTCTGAATGTATAAGCAATCTGAATCAAGATTACGATTACCTAGAGATGGTTTTTATTCAAGATCACTGTCCTGATTATATAGAAGAGCTTCTTTACAATGTTTGTGAATGTCATTTTTTTAATACTGGAAGAAAAGATATTCTGTTGTGTCTGATGTGTTTAGGATGTCCTTTATGGAGCTAATTAAAAGATGAAACCTGAACACAAATCAATACTGATAATGTTTTTTCCTTATTCAACACAGTATACGGTTTAGAACTAGAGGCAAGTCAGGAGGGTGGAAGCTTGGAAATGTAGTGGGATGGACAGAAACTGCTAGAAGAGTTGAGCCTTGAAGATGAAATTAGTAAGGGTTAGATTGCTTTATTGGGTGTATGGTAAGATGGAGTTTGGATACAGATAAGTCAATTCCCTTACAACTAAAATTGGGGTTTCTAAAGTAGTTTGTCTTTTTCACAACTGCTCCTTAAGTTTGCTTTTGTGAGCATAAGGTGGATACCCTACTTACAGGATTGTCCTGAGAGCCTAAGCACATTAATCTCATGACAATGATGGATACACAGAACAGATAGATACCTTAAATGATGGAGATTGTGGAGGTGGAGATATACTGAACAACTTCATGTCAGGCAGAAGGGAAACCTGGTTAGACAGTAGGCATTAAAGAAAATTCAGACTAGATTCACATGTGGCCTGTTCGTTTGACTTCTGTTTCTTGTAGCATAGAGTGTTCCACATCTGGGGAGGAAAGTCGAATGCCTAAGTATATAAAGCCACTGAGTACAATCACAGAGGTCTTGGGTGAGAAGCCAGTTGTGTCCCTTCATATAATTTTTGGGGTGGGGGCTTCTATCTTTAGCTGCTCAGTTCTACCTCTAACCTTCAGTAGAGGTTCTAGGGGCTGTCTGGATCCCATGAGTGTTCCTCCATTAGTCCCAGTTAGGATGGAAGAGTCCGTTCTATCTATGTTTTCACCTGGCTAATATTGAGCCAAATACCACCAGGTTGCAGACTGCACAACATTTACTCTGAACAGTTTGCTTCATCCTTGGGTCATGAAGGCCTCTCCTCAGGTCTTCCCCAACTAACAGGGACAGGCCCCAAGGATCCTTATTTCTCCCACCCAAATGGTCATGAATTTGCTTTGGCAGGTGGACGAAGACTCAGGAACTTCCCAGAATTCTGCCTCACCCACTGAGCCAGGCCCAGATTATGGGGCATTGTGGCTAACCCCACCAGGTGGGTACTTGGTCTGAGGAAGCGTTCTATGCTAGCCCATTGGGGAATAAGGTGGGGGTGGGAAGGAAATACTCAGTGTCACCTGAGGTAGTATTTCATAATCAACTATAAAATGACTGTAGCTGGATGATTTTTCCGTGTGTGTGTGTGTGTGTTTCTTATGTCTGGATTTCTACAGCATTTGCTGTTCTACTTTGCAGATAACTGGAGCTGTATTATAATGTAATTGCAGAAAGTCTGTGGCTCAGTTCTAAGTAATTGTCATGAGAAGGAACTCAAATTTGAGGGTCAGTGTAAGGGATTGGACCTAGAGCCAAAGTTATAAATGCCATAGTTAAGCACCTTGGTGTGAGCTTTACAGGAGTATGATACCATTCTGGGAACTGAACCCATGGCTTGATGCGTGCTAGCATTCTACCAGCTGCACTGTATTTCCAGCCTCCAAAAATAGTATTTTTAGGCCCCACTTCCTCACTTTTAGCATTTAGAATATAAACTATTTACCTCACTAGGTTTTTGTTTTGTTTGATTTTTGAAACAGGGTTTCTCTAGGTTTGGAGGCTCTCCTGGAACTCTGTAGAGAATTCAGGCTAGCCCTGAACTCATCTGCCTGCCTCTGCCTCCCAATTACTGGGATTAAAGGCATGCCCCACCAGCACCCAATTATAGGTTGGGTTTTAAATGGAAAAATGTCTAAAATGCACCAAGTTCCTGAATAATAAATACTACCACACCCCCACAATTTGCATTGAAGGCATGTAGAATGAGTACTATCTGATTTTACAAGGTTTTCAATGAACGTAAGTTCTGTGATTACTTAAGGCACATGAAAACCTGTCTTAAGTGTCCTGATTTTGCTTGTTTATCAAAATGAAACCTCAGCTGCAATCCTCTCTGCTTCCTCACCTAAGGCTAGCCCTTATGTTCAATTCATGGTTCACAATGATCTAAAATACACTACTTCCAAGTGGTAAGACCTGACAAGGGTTTTATAGCCATTAACCAATAAGGTTTTTGTTATTTTGAGACAGGGTTTCTCTGTAACAGACACAGCTGTCCTGGCCAGCTCTAGACCATGTTGCTGAGTTTTGAGGAACTGCCTTAGCAGATCCTGTGGATTAGATAGAAGGTGGGACTTGTAATCATGGCATTCCAAATAAACCTTTCTTAATATTTGGGGAATGGTTTTATTGTTTTTTTTCTAGGCAGGGTTTCTCTGTATATTCTTTGGAGCCTGCCTGGAACTAGCTCTGTAGAACAAGCTGGTCTCCAACTCACAGAGATAGGCCTACCTCTGCCTCCTGAGAGCTGGGATCAAGGATTTGTGCTACCAACGCCTGTCTTGGTTTTATTGGAGATTGAATCCAAGACAAAGCCTTGATATGTGAGCTACCCATCATTTACTGACTTTTCTACTATTAATGGAATATCATTGTGAGTTTGTATTTTGTTTCGGGTTTTTCGAGATAGACTTGGGTTTCTCTGTAGCTTTGGAAGCCTGTCCTGGAATTTATTCTGTAGATCAGACTGGCCTCGAACTCCTTGAGATCCACCTGCCGGTGCCTTCAGAGTGTTGGTACTAAAGGTGTGTGCCACCACCTCCCCATAAATTTGTGTTATTTTAACAGTAAAAATTAGCATGCCTATGAGAAACCATTTGGTAAAGAATACAGTAGTAATGTGCTTTGAAATTGAAAATTTGTGAGCTATATAGTTGCTTTGTTTAGATTCCAATATCTTTTTGAAATTTCTTACCAAAAAGAAAAGATGCATTTATTAAGAGTGTGAACACTGGGAAGGGAGCAGAAGACACCTTAGCAAATGAGAAGACATAGAAAGGCACCTTGAGCCAGGCATGAGATTGAAGTCTATACAAAGAAACACATTTGATTGACAGATACACTTTTAAAATATTAGTAAATATTAAATTTTTTGTAAGATTTATTTATCATATATACAGTATTCTATCTGCATGTATGCCCACAGGCCAGAAAGAAGGTATCAGATTACAGATGGTTGTGAGCCACCATGTGATTGCTGAGAATTGAACTCAGGACCTCTGGAAGAGCAGCCAGTGCTCTTAACCTCTGAGCCAACTCTCCAGCCCTAAATTAATGTTTTTTAAATATTAACACCACCTCAGACCTGTTTTAG
Organism: Phodopus roborovskii; assembly: GCF_943737965.1. Lineage (NCBI taxonomy): Eukaryota > Metazoa > Chordata > Mammalia > Rodentia > Cricetidae > Phodopus > Phodopus roborovskii. The sequence goes on from NW_026126263.1 coordinate 56,623, forward strand.
CAACACAGTATTTTGGCAATTGGCTCTTCATCACCCAGGGTTTCATAGCAGGTAGGCAAGCACTCTGTTGACTAAGTACCCAAAGCTTGTTTTTTTATTATTTGAGAGGAGGGTTTATGTAGCCAGTGCTGGCCTCATTTCTACTTCCCAGGTGCTGGGATTGCAGGCACATTTCCTTTTCAGAAGCTTGAATCCTTATTGTTCCTGTATACTTAACTGCCAAGATGGTATACATTTAAGGCATAGGGCATAGTTTGATGAATATAAATATTGAAGATCATTGCCATATTTATTGCCTTCATATAATCTGCTTTAAGTGTATGCTGCAGTATTACTATGCTGATGCTGTCTGTCTTCAGGATGAAAACAGGACTTCAAATATTAGGTGCGTATGTTACCCTTGAGCTATCTCCTCGGCTTATACAGACCTTTAATGGTTGGATGCTAGCCTTATACTTGGGTGGGGTCTTTACCTTGGCTTTTATGAATTTGATATATATTCTTATTTTTCCAAGATGATTGCTTTAATTTAGGCCTGTGTGGTGTTCCCTTGGACCAGCCCTGGGGCTTAGCCACCTAATGGCATTGTAAGTTAAAACTCATGTCATGTGAAGAGCAACATTACTCTTAAAAGGCATTGGGACATTTTTCCAGACCTTGAGATAGGGGTTTTTTGTTTTTGTAACCCCAGTTGGCCTCAATTTCTGAAGGCTGTTAAGATGGTTCTGTGTGGGCATACTTGGTTCACACTCTGACTTGACTGACTCCAGGTTCCACAATGTGCTAGGAGAGACTGACACTTCAGAGACACAGCTACACTCATAAAAATTTATCTTTTTGTGGGTTGGTTGGTTGGTTTGTATGAAGACTTTCTCTGTAACAGCCTTGGCTGCCCTGGAACTCACTTTGTAGACCAGGCTGGCCTCAAAGAGGCTCTGCCTCCCAAGTGCTGGGATTAAAGAAGCGCTCTACCACCACCTGGCTTTATCTTTTTGTTTTGCTGATTATGTGACCAAATGACTATAGTAATATGTCACTTTTGAAGAAAATAGATATTATAAATTACCTTATGCTTTCTTTGAGCCATTGGTGATTTAAAAGTAATGTCTTAGGGCTTCTATTGCTACATACAGCATCATCTCAAGAGATAACTTGGAGAAAAGGGTTGTTTTGCTTACACAGTTTATTAAAGGAACTGTGGGCAAGAACCCAAAGTCAGAAAATGTTGGCAATAGAAGAGTCCTTAACTAAATTGTTCTTCATGACTTCTTCAGACTGACTCCTTAAAAGATTCAGAATCGCCACTCTAGGTACTACCTAGAGTGGCCTGGGCCTTCTATATGAAGAAAATGCACCAAGCCAGGTGATAGTGGTACATGTCTTTAATTCCAGCACTTGGGAGGCAGTGGCAGGAAGGTCTAGAGTTCAAGGCCAGCCTGGTCTACAGAACTAGTTCCAGAACAGCCAAGGCTGTTATTTATAGAAAGAAATCCTGTCTCCAAAAAAAAAAGAAAGAAAGAAAGAAAGCACCACAGGCTTGAGAATTTCTCCTACAAGAAATTCATTGTATCTGTTTTTGCTTTATCTTAACAGTGTTTCCCTATGTAGTGTACTTGTCCTGGAACTGTAGAACAAACTGGCCTTGGATATTGGAGGTGGCCTTGCCTTTGCTTTCTAGATTAGGGGTGCGTGATACTGTGCTCATAATCTATAGACCAAGAGCCACACAGAAAATGACTCTTCTCCCCCTACCGCCAGGAGCTATCAAGACTTAGCTAATTATCCTGAGCCTTTCCTACTCCACCATGCTGGAGTTGACCAACTTGAGCTAATTCAAGTAACCATGCTGCTGCGAGTTGATTAGTATAGTGGTTCTATAATGTACAGAAGACACCAAGTCTAGTCGTAACACTTGGCTCTTTCCACCTGCTCTTGGAGAGGGCCTCTTAACCTTGAAGAGCTTATGATAATGCCCCTTCAGTTGCCTGTGTACAGCACATATTCTCTGTGCCTTTTTAATGTGTATAAATTTGGAAATTTCCATAAGGTAATCCCAGCATTTCAGGGGCTTAAGCAGGTAGAATCCCTGTTTTCTACAACCTTCTGCCAACCTAGGTTAAAAGCAGGAACTTATCTCAAAAAGATGAAAAATAATTAGTATCATTCCATTTAGCCACCACACAGGAATGTGATGGGCAACTCCTGTTTCTGTTTCATATTTGTCTAAAACCCTCTAGGGGATGGGACGTGGCTCAGTCTGGAAAGTGTTTACTGTGAGGACTAGCTTGATAACATGGGAAAATAAAGGGTTGGAGAAAACAGGCTAAATAGATTCAGAGAGAAGTAACATAAAACATGGCCAGCAGGTTCTAACCCCAAGGATGCCTCTGGATGCCCTCTGACTGCTACCCAGACAAGCTAGAAATCCAGGGTTTCCTACCCCCACAGGGCATGATCAATGCAACAGTGAATATTCTAAAGAAAAGACTTAGGCTTGTTACAAAGCTATAAACAAAGACAGTGACTCTTGAGTATGCTGTAAGAAAAGGAAAATCAACATACAAACTTCAAGACCTACATATCTAGTCCTAGGATGAAGGCATAACATGTTACAATATAGTTGTCCTAAGCTGGAAAACTTAAATTTAGTACCTAATATTCCTACTTAGGAATTGGGATAGTCTAGTCTTCAACCTCATCAAAGACATAAGGAAGATGACAATGCTAGGGTAGGCATGAAGTGCAGATGGGCAACTTGCCAATGTGCAGGAAGGACAAACAGCAGGCTACCTAGACAGTCACCCAAAGTCTCACAGCAACATTCATGCAACCAGTCTTGGCTAAGGCCTAGAGTACCTGACAGCACTACAGAAGCAGGCAGGTAGAAAGGCCTGGCTTGGCAGGGTTCAGTAGTCTGCAAGCACAGTAGGACAGCAAGTCCAAGTCAGTGGTCCAGGTGGGGGCAGACTGGAACATAGCTGCGTGTGATGGTGTATGCCTGTTATTCAGATGCTACAGAGACTTGAGAATGGAGGGTCATTTGGTGCCATCCTGGGCTATGTAGCAAAACTGTCTCAAGTACCTGTTACATTGGCAGGGCACCTGGGTTCAATTCCTAGTGCTCACTGATTCCAGAAGTTTTTCTGCACCATCTTCTGAACCCCATGGGCACCAGCCATGCATATGGTCAAATATACATACATGCAAGCAAAAGACCATACAGAAATAACCTCTTGAGTTCAATGAAGAATCAGGACTTAGGCTGTGAGGACAAGTGGGTGGAGCCTATGATAGGGAAACAGACTGATGCTTGAAAAGCATGGGATGAGTTTAGCTTGTGATGCAGGCAGGCCTATAGCATTAGCATTTGAGAGGCTGAAACAATTATCAGCTAGTCTGAAGCCAGCCTTTTCTACACATCAAGTCCCAGGTAAGGATATATAGTTTTTTCAAGACAAGTGAGATGTGACAAGGGAGGAGTCAAAAGCTACACCCACTTTGGCAATAATGGCTGTGACAGCAAACCCAGGGCACCAGACATACAATTGAGGTGTGAGTCACTGAGTCCAGGATGTCACCCTTAGCTTATATGGTTTTAGAAACAGGTAAGTTTCCCCATCAGGAAATGAGGGCCACACACAGTTTCTATAGATCAGGCTGTCGTCAAACTCCGATTCACCTGCCTCTAGGTTCTGAGTTCTGGGAACAGGAAAAAGGTGTTCACTATCTCTTTCCAGTTGCGCCTCAGTCTCTCCTTCAAATAATGTTCCAGTATGTCCCGTAAATTTAGTATGTAATACCATCTATGAGAGCAAGTAAATGATTTAAAAATTGTAAGGAGACTTGGTGTGGTGGTGTGCATCTTTAGTCCCAGCACTTGGGAGGCAGAGGCAGGTGCATCTCTGTGGAGGCAGCCTGGTCTACAGAGTGAGTTCCAGGACTGCATAACAGACCCTGTCTCAGAATAGTAAGTAAATAAAAAATAGAAATTTAAAAGATGTATTTGTGTGCGTGCCTGCGATGGCCAGAAGGCATTGGATCTCCTAGAGCTGGAGTCTAGGCAGTTATGAGGTGTCTGATGTCATCCTAGGCGCCAAACTAGGGTTTACTGGAAGAGCAGCAAACCTGCTCTTAAATGTTGATCCATCTCTCTAACCCCTAAAAATTGAAAATTGCAGAGTAAGTGCAGGAGGTGGCTGTAGTTCTAACAGCGGCCTCTGCACCTGAAATACGTTGACAAATGTGTCCATTTAGTTTTATTAAATAAAAACAGTAAATATAGGACATGAAACTGAAAGAGGATCATGAGAAGGGGAAAGCATTATTAGAGAAGTGAAGAGGGTCACTGAAATATATGTTAATTAATATTTGGTTTTTCGAGACAGGGTTTCTCTGTATTGTTTTGGAAACTATCTTGAAACTAGCCCTATAGACCAGGCTGGCCTCAGACTCACAAAGATCCACCTGCCTCCCAAGTGATGGGATTAAAGGTGTATATTGCTACATCCCCCCAATTATTAACTTTTATTGTCTACTTGTCTGATCTTGAACCATGTTGTATGCTAATTTTTGAAAGTAAAAATTTTAAGCCGGGTGTTGGTGGCTCACACCTTTAATCCCAGCACTGGGGGAGGCAGAGGCAGGTGAATATCTTGTCAGTTTGAGGCCAGCCTGGTCTACAGAGATAGTTCCAGGATAGTTTCCAAAACAATACAAAGAAACCCTGTCTTGAAAAAACCCAGAAAAAAGTATTAGCCAGGTGGTTGTAATACACACCTTTGATACCAGCACTTGGGAGGCAATGGCAGGCAAATCTCGCCTAACCATGAAAAATTATCAAAATCTAGCATCTATTCCAGATGCTAGCCAAAGCTTTACACATTGGCTCATTTAACTCACATGTGAGACGGGTTTTTTCAGATGAAGAGACTGAGTCACAAACAGGTTGTATGAATTGCCAGAGATCAACAGAGCCTCTCCTAGTGGCCAAGTTATACTATTTTTTGAAAATTTACACTGCTTCTTAAAATGGCAAGTATTCACACAAAAGCTAGCACAAAACCTTTGCTTTAAGCTTTAATGACTAATTCACATTGACTCCTATCATTAGATTGTAGTATCTGACCTGAACCGTCCTGAAAGAGCGCTCAAAAAGAGAAGGGCCAACAAGATAGCTCAATGGGGAAAGGCTCTTGCTGCCAAAGCCAAGGACATGAACTTGATCCCTGAGACTCAGACTTGACAACTACATGTCATCCAGTGACTTCCACACATGCACTGTAGTATGGGTGTACCCTCCCAAAGAAGTAAAACATTGATGATAGCATTCTTTATATTAAGAAAGAGGTAAACAGAATGTCACCATTTAATTCTATAGACCAGGTTCAATAACAGGATTCACAACATTCCTATTAACGTTTAATTGGCTGGATGTGGTGATAAATAACGTAATCCTGACTACTTGGAAGAATCACAAGGTCCAGGCCAGCCTGGGAAATTTAGCAAGACTGAGCCTCAAGAAAAATTCAAATAGATCTGGGACATGATGGCACATGTGTTTAATCCCAGCAGTGAGGAGGTAAAAGACGAAATAAACCAAAAAAAACCAGGAGGATCAGAAATTCAAATCAATCCTCTGCTACATATCCAATTGAAGGCCAGCCTGACCTACTTTTTATTTTGTTGGTTTATTGACTGTTTTGTTTGCAACAGAGTTTCTCTGTGTAACTCTGACTAACCTGAAACTAACTCTGTAGACCAAGCTGGCCCTCAACTCAGATTTGCCTGCCTCTGCTTCCTGAGTACTGTTTTGAGCAACCACTGACCAACTTAAAATGTCAGAATGTCAGTGGGTTTTTTTTTTTTTTTTTTTTTTTTTTTGAGGTTTCTTGCAAATACCAGACTGGCCTCACAGAGATCCTCCTGCCCCTGCCTTCTGAGTGAATACTGGGGTGAAAGGCATGTCATATCACTGCCTGGCTCAAACCTGAAATAAAGATTTTTGTCTCAGCGTTTGGGAGGCAGAGGCAGGTTGATCTCTGAGCTCAATGCCAACCTGATCTACAAAGTGAGTTCACCTATTTTTATTCCTCACTTCAGGCAACCTAAAAACAGTACTTAGTTGATGGTTAGTTTTTTTGTCAGCTTGACACAAGTCATTTGGAAAGAGGGAACCTCAATAAAATCCATCAGATTGGCCTGTAGGGATGTCTGTAGGGCAATTTCTTAATGGTTGATGTGGGCAGTGCCACCTGTGGGCAAGTGGGCCTGAGCTGTATGAAGAAACAGGCCACAACAAGCCTTGGGGAGCAAGCCAGTAGGCAGTGTTCCTCCATGGTGCCTGCTTCAGTTCCTGGCTTGATTGTCCACCCTGACTCCCCTTCCTGATGGATTGTGACCTGGGAATTGTAAGGTGAAATAAACCCTTTCCTCACTCAAGTTGCTTTTGGTCAGTGTTTTATCACAACAAGTTCATGCAACAAACAGTACCCAGTGAGCCATCGCCACCTTGCTTGCTTTTTGTGACAGACTCCCACTATGTAGCTCAGGGTGGCCTGGAATTGACTATGTAGGCCAGGCTGGATTCAAACTCATGATCCTCCTACCTCTGTCTCCCCCCCCCCCCACTTAACCCCCTCTATAGGATTATTATTATGCTAGCCCTACATCTTGAATTTCAGCCTTGTAAATTCTGTTTATCTTCCTGACCTGGAGATGAATATTTGAAATACATATTCTAAACAATTGGGATTGTTTCCTTGGGTCAGAACTCCAAAGCTGTTTTTTCCTAATTGCATCTTGTTATTTAAAACACTCAAGTTTAAAGTTTCCTAGGGGCAGCCATCCAAATCCTGTTACTCCCAGTAAACACACGAATGGATTCTTCTCATCACATAGGTGTCCAGAGAGTCATCACTGCTCTAAGAACTAGACAGTGTTCTAGGAGTCAATCTCTTCATAGACTTTATTGAAGTTTTGCCTGGCCAAATTTGTGCTGCTTTCACAAGAACGTCATTATTTCTGATCTTTAGCAAGTGGTTGACGTGCTCACCCTGTCCTTCTGACCCCAGTACTTTACCCCTGTGTATACAAACGGTGGCAAGGGGGAAATGAATAGAACTCAAGGGGTGGAGCCTCTGTCCTTGTACTAGAAACTACAATCCTTTAATGCGCCTGCGAGGCTCCCACGCCCTAGAAAAGGTTCCTATCGATTTGCTCTGTGCTCCGCAGCTCTTTCTGGTTGCAGGCAGCCATCTTGCCTGGAGCTTGAGACAGGAGCAGAGAAGGAACCGGTGGACACCGGGCTCTGGGCCGCCCCGGGGGCCTCAAGAGCCAGGGGCAGCCCCGGAGGTGGTCCTGGGTCCTAGGCTATGCTCTAGGACCAGAAAAGGGGAGGCAGAGGCAGAGGGCTTGATGGGTGGGGAATGTCAAACAAGACTTGCTAGGTGGGGGAGGGGCGTTGCTAAGGCAACTGGGGAGGGCGGGGTCATGTCTGAATTGCTGCTGTGAGTCACCAAGAGTGCTGCCCAGGAAAGGCAGGGCTGGGGTGATGACCATGCTAGCGACCCAGTGGGATTTCGCGACATCACCTGTGTGGAGGGACTTCGTGTCTATGGCAACTGTCACCTGGTGGAAGGGGCGGAACTAGATTTCCTCTGCCTGGGACGCCGGCGTTCCAAGCCCTTGCCCTGCAGGCTTCCGCAGGCAGACGCGCCATAGAAGGAAGCCAGGGAATGGCCGCGGTGTGGCAGCAAGTCTTAGCAGTGGACGCGAGGTGAGGCGTGGGGTTGGAGCCCATGGGAGCGGAACTTACTGTGGTGCATGAGCAATGGCGATAAGTGAGGCTGGGCGGAGAACTTGGCTGGTGCGGCTGCGTGAGCATGCGCAGTTAGCTTGGTGTGGAATATTCCAGCGGTGAAGTGGCCTGGTCAAAGAGGGTTCTAAAGAGCATGCTGGGAAAATGCGGTTAGATTTAGACATGCGCAAAGAGACTGTCTTCTGGTGGGTAGTGGAAGTCAGGCTGGTGACTTCCTATCTAGCTCCTTATTGCCAATCCTCTTCCCCAACTTCTCTTGATACCACTACCCTACTCTTATTACCCAATTGCTACCCCATACTAACCTCTGTCATTCCCTGGCCCTAACCTCCGTTGCCAATCTGATGTTTGTCATCATGCTAGACTGATAATATAGTTGGCCCAGACTGACCCCAACAGAGCTACAAACTGACTATATTGTATCCAGACTGACCTTTTCATCATACCCGTTATTAATGCAATATTACCCCCACCACAGTACCAGGAAGAATCCCCCTTTACCACTGGTAATCACTCTTAACATCCCAATCACTGCCAAATACCTCATTACACTACCCTATTCCTCGAGCTGACTTATTCCCTCTGTCCTGTGCCTGCTGCCTGCCCTGCCTCCTGAACCCCACAGGTACAACGCCTACCGCACACCAACGTTTCCACAGTTTCGGACCCAGTATATTCGCCGGCGCAGCCAGCTGCTGCGGGAGAATGCCAAGGCTGGGCACCCCCCAGCACTGCGTCGGCAGTACCTGAGGCTACGGGGCCAGCTATTGGGCCAGCGCTACGGGCCACTCTCTGAGCCAGGCAGTGCCCGTGCCTATAGCAACAGCATTGTCCGCAGCAGCCGCACTACCCTTGACCGAATGGAGGTGAGCGCCTGACTGCACCACCTGCCATGTATCTCCCCTACCTCCATAGTCACCAGTCTTTTGTCCAACACAGGCGACATACAAAAGTACTGTTCCAGTGTCAGAAGACTAAGAAGTAATATAGCAACTAAGTCAATAAGCAAGATAAACAGGCAGTGAATTAGATAAACAGAACAAGTCAGATTAATGAGTTGATAATTACCATGGTGTAGTAGAGAATGCTGTGATAGTAACATAAAATCGACTTGGGAGACAAAAAGGAATGAGAGTTTGGTGCAGGAATGTATTTCAGTAATAGAGTACTTGCCTAGTATGTGTGAGGCTGATGGTTCTATTCCTAACATAGCAAAGAAGAATAAAAAGTCACTACTAGGAGTCAAGACCAGGATGGGGAAATGCACAGAATCAACTGACCGAGCTAGTGAGAGGTCACTCACTCGGGTCTGACAAATGGGGAACCTGCCTAAGACCGAACTACACCCCCTTAATATAGGTGACAATGGTGCCTGGGGCAATATATGAGGCCACTGGCAGTGGGTCCAAGACCTAACACTAATGTGCAGACTGACTTAGGGGAGCCCATTCTATATGGAGAGATACCTTGCCCAGCCTAGACACGGGGGTGGGGGTGGAGAGGTGCCTTGGTCCAGCCTCAAGGAGATGATGGGACAGACTTAGTAGACTTCCTGAGGGAGTAGACTCTCCGAGGAGCAGATGGGAGGAGCGGGGAAGTGGAGGAGTAGGAGGAAGGAGAGAGGGAGAACTGGGATCGGAATGTAAAAATAAATTAATAAAATCGTACATTTAAACATATAAAAGAAAAGTCACTACTTTGAGCTAAAGGAGGAAACTGTTTCATAGGGAAGACTTCTCTGAAGAGATGACAACAAAACCTGACTAAAGTGGAAGACTGATCTGAGTGGTTTTCTGGGGGCAAAGTAGTTCTTCTTTGTGAGGACAGAAACAGGGGCACTAGGGAAGAAACTACTGAGGCAGTGCAAGCAAGCAGTGATAGTCATGGCAGGCGCCACATTGGTGAGGGGGGATCAGGTCTGCTCGTATTTTTGAAGGCTTCAGACTTCAGTGGTTCTCTATGTAGCCAAGGCACACCTTGAGCTCAGTGATCTTCCTGCCTCAATTTCCCAAGTGCTGGAATTAGAGGTATGTACCATCCCTGACTCTCTCTTGTTTGCAGGACTTTGAAGACGATCCTCGAGCCCTGGGGGCCCGAGGACACCGCCGTTCTGTCAGCCGAGGTTCCTACCAGCTGCAGGCACAAATGAACCGGGCAGTCTATGAGGACAGGTACATGCCAGAGGCAGGCAGGGGGTGGAGGGTCAACAGGAGGAGAGGGGCCCTGGGATATGGCAGTCTGAACACCCACACCTAACTCCTATTGCCCCCTACTTCCTGTTGGGGCTCAGGCCTCCCGGCAGTGTGGTACCCACATCGGTGGCAGAGGCAAGCCGGGCCATGGCTGGGGACACATCGCTGAGTGAAAACTATGCCTTTGCAGGCATGTACCATGTTTTTGACCAGCACGTGGATGAGGCAGGTAAGCTAATGGGTGTTGGGACCCATCACCAAACATTTGTTCAAACAACTACCCAAGACATCGATTTTTTTTTCTAGTGCAGGGTTTCTGGCACCGTACCTCAGCAGGAGAAATTACCACTCACAAAACTATTAGCAAATGCAAAAGCCCCCTACAAAGTGGTCTGCAAAGTTTGTATAACTTTAGGTACTGTGAAGAGCCACAGAGACTCAAGAGAGCCCTTTTTAGCAGGCTGCCTGAGTTCATGAGTCACTGGGAAGCCTTTGCCAATGATAATTTCCTTGCAGAGGGCATAGTAAGCCACACTCTGTGAAGGGTTTTACAAACTCCCGAGAACTTGATTATTGTCCTCAATAATGCGGTACAAGCATTTTTGCATTGCAGAAGACCTTTGTAGTCCTCAAAGTACCTGCTAAGATTTAAAGAGCATGTTGGCAGTGAGCTTTCTAAGGTTTACAACTGCCTTTGGAGCCAAGGAAAGCCCTTTGTTGAGGCTACCATTCCTTGTGCTCAGTGAATGTGTTGACTCCCACAAATGGCTCCTTGGCATTTGCAGTACCAAGGGTGCGCTTCGCCAATGACGACCGGCACCGCCTGGCCTGCTGCTCACTGGATGGCAGCATCTCCCTGTGCCAGCTGGTGCCTGCCCCACCCACTGTGCTTCATGTGCTACGGGGCCACACGCGTGGCGTCTCCGACTTCGCCTGGTCCCTCTCCAATGACATCCTCGTGTCCACCTCCCTCGATGCCACCATGCGCATCTGGGCCTCCGAGGACGGCCGCTGCATCCGTGAGATCCCTGACCCTGATGGCGCTGAACTGCTGTGCTGCACCTTCCAGCCCGTCAACAACAACCTCACTGTGGTCAGGTTCCAGGATACCTGCTCACCAAGGGCGGGCATGCTGGGTCTGGAGGGCTGTCTTGGGGCACCAGAGTATAAGATTTAATACTCCCAAGTCCTGTCACAGCAGGCCTGTGGTCAGACTCCAAGAGAAACAGATCAACAAAAAGCACAGTTCATGGTTTGGGATGGCCTTGCTGTCTCTGGTAGACTTCTGGGCTGGACTGGGCTGGGCTGGGGGTCATGACCCTGGGATTCCTCTGTCCCCATCAACCACAGTCTTACAGTTTTCTGTCTACAGAGGCTGCTGCTAGGGAGCAGATGATGAGGCTGAAAGCTCGTTTAGTCTGTCAGTGGCAGCCCCACTGTGGTCAGACTCCAAGACAGACTGGTCAGAGCGCAGAGGAAGGACATGGAAAGTCTGGCATGGCCTGGGGGTAGGGAGTTGAAATATAGGGGGACAACAGGCCATGAGTGAGCTAGAGCTTCTTGGGGCTCTGTCTCACTTCAAGGGTAGTAGCTCATGGACTTCAAAAGGGGGCAGTCCAGAGTGCAAGGGAAAGATGTAAGGATATTGTAAACCCAAGTTGTCAGATTGGCCAAGTGGCAGCATTTTGGCTCTGAGACTGCCTTAGTCTCATGAGCAACTGGCCTATTGTGAGCCTATTGAGGGGATAGCTAGGGAGCAGGAATTATGCCTGGGTCCCTTTCCAATGTGCCTGCCATAGTCCTACTGTGGCAGTAGGAAAGACTCTATGGGTCGGAATGATGGTGTATGTATTCCACCCACAGGTGGGGAATGCCAAGCACAATGTGCATGTCATGAACATCTCCACAGGCAAGAAAGTGAAGGGTGGCTCCAGCAAGCTGACAGGCCGTGTCCTTGCCCTGTCCTTTGATGCCCCTGGCCGGCTTCTCTGGGCAGGTGATGACCGTGGCAGCATCTTCTCCTTTCTCTTTGACATGGCCACAGGTAGGCAGGCCACAGACCTATGTTTAGGCAACCTCCCTTTTTATTCTCCCAGAACTCAGTCCTTGTCCTGACCTTTGCCTCCACTGATTCAGGGAAGCTGACCAAAGCCAAGCGACTAGTAGTGCATGAGGGCAGCCCTGTAACCAGCATCTCCGCCCGATCCTGGGTCAGTCGTGAAGCACGGGACCCCTCACTGCTCATCAATGCCTGCCTCAACAAACTGCTGCTCTACAGGTGGGTTCCTCCTACATTGGGACCATCTGGGCATGGAGGGCCCATCCCTCCCATCAGAGTGGAACAAGACCTGTCTGTATCACATTAATTTCACCAAGGACAGAGGTCTGACTTCATAGTATTATGGTAAGGTTAGGGATGTAGCTTGGCAGAGTGCTCGCCTAGAAAGTGCAGAGCCCTGGGTTCTATCCCCAGAAACACACGCACATACAACTACACACACTCACACACACCATAGTATGGTGATAACATGACCTACAGTGTACACATTGTACAATGTACAATAGGATGTTATGATATCAGTAGCAACATAAATAGGAGTAGCAGTAATGAGCCCCTACATGAACATTGCTATGGCCAGGCCCTGTTCCAGGAATTGCATGCATACCATCTTATTTAATCCTCATAATAACAGCCTGGGAAGCAGATACTGTTGTTGTCTCCATTGTACAGTTAAGAAAACTAAGCCAAAACACAGAAAGGGCTAAGAAGGTAACTCAGTGGCAGAGCACTTGCCTAGCATGTATGAGGCTGCAAATTCCACTCCCAATACTATAATTAAATAAAAATACCAGCACTGTTTCCCTTTCTTTGTTTTGAACTTTTTTCTCATTTCTTTCTCTGAGTATGTGCATGCCAGTATGAGTGCTCGCATATGGAGGTGAGAAGACAACTTGTGGAAGTCTGTTCTATCCTTCCATGCAGGTTCCAGGAATCGAACTCAAGTTGTCAGACCTGGCAGCAAAGGTTTTTACCCACTTGAGTCAACTCTCCAGTTCCCTTTCTTTTTTCTTGATTTGGTGCTGGGAATTGAGCCCAGAACCTTGTACATGCTAATAACACTCTGCCACTGATATTCACCCACAGCCTATATTATTTTTTTGTTCTTTTGCTTTGGGGGACAGAATTCATTCTTCCCACCATCTCTGTCATGTTACAATACTGTAGCTAGGGTACAAAACCTAATGACCAGACTCACTTCAAAAAATTAGGCTTTTTAAAGCTGGACTTAAGCTCATGCCCTGCCAGACATGGTGGCGTATACCTTTAACCCTAGCACTTGGAAGGCAGAGACAGATGGATCTCTGAGTTTGAAGCCAGCCTGGTCTACAAAGACAGTTCCAGAGCAGCCAGGGCTGTTACACACAGAAACCCTGTCTCTGGGCAGGGGAAAGGCTCATGCCCTAAATCATGGTATTTGTGGGACAGAGGGAGGTTGAGCTCTATGAATTCAAGGCTAGCCCAATCGACAGCAAGTCCTAGGTCAGCCAGAACCACACAGTATAAAAAAATACTTAGGGGCTGGGAGATGGCTTAGCAGCACTACTTAAGAGCACTGTTACTCTTACAGATGACTGAAGTTCAGTTCCCAGCACCCAGCTGACTAATCCCAGATCCAGGGGATCCAATGCCCTCTTTTGGCCTCCTCTGGTTTTATATATATATATATATATATATATATATATATATATATATATATATATATATTCACACACACACACACACACACTCATGGTGCATAGGCATACATGCAGGCAGAAAAGCAACACACATAAAATGAAAACAAATAAATTGAAAAAATGCTCGGGGTGATAATATATACCTATGATGCCAGCACTCTAAGGGCTGAAGCAGGATCACTTGAATGTCTGAGTTCAGACTCAGCTTGTACAACATTGTAAGACTCTGTCTCCAAGTGGAAACAAATCTGAATTTCCTGAACATTGTAAATATCTCAGGCACAGGATTCAGAACATAAACTGGTCATCTCCTGGGGCTGAGCTTGTGCCCTGACCCTTTCTTTTGCCTTCTCTTCAGAGTGGTGGACAACGAAGGGACGCTGCAACTGAAGAGAAGCTTCCCCATTGAGCAGAGCTCACATCCTGTGCGCAGTATCTTCTGCCCTCTCATGTCATTCCGCCAGGGGGCCTGTGTGGGTGAGTGCTCAGGAGCAGGGGACCTGGGTGACGGGGAAGACACAGACACCAGTGCAGCCTGGCTCTGTCATCATAACACCCTGATGCCATGACTTCTTGAACCTTGTGATATCATGCCTAGATGCTTTAGAAATGGAGCCACAAAGAGCTTGGGAACTTCATAGCTGAGACACAGACTCCACACTTCCCTAAAAACTCACATTCCACCCACAGAACCAAAGGAGGCAGATGACCTCCCATCTAGGGATGGTTCCTTTTAGACTACCCCAAGCTACATGAGGCACTCGCACCTCACATAACATCAAGGACTTCCTACTAGGGTACCACAGTAACCTCCTGATTCTCTCTCCCTCCCATCTGGACAGTGACAGGCAGTGAGGATATGTGTGTTCACTTCTTTGATGTGGAGCGGGCAGCCAAGGCTGCTGTCAACAAGCTGCAGGGCCATAGTGCGCCTGTGCTTGATGTCAGCTTCAACTGCGACGAGAGCCTGCTGGCCTCCAGTGACGCCAGTGGCATGGTCATCGTCTGGAGACGAGAGCAAAAGTAGGGCTCTGCCAGCCCTACACTGCCCACTGTTCCCTTCTCTCACTCCAGTCTTGTGTTGTAAATAAAATTTCTGTGATTATGTTGAGGGGCAACTCCAAGGTCTGCCACAAGGAGGCACTAGGGAGCACTGAGACCTCCAGTGGAAAGGGGACCACTTCCTCAATTGTGCAGTAATGTGTTCATCCATTTGACCAGCACTGAGTATCTGCTGTGATGTATCATGTAGCCGCAGACAGGAATGAGAGCACCAACTGTGTTGTCAGGAACTATTCTGTAAAAGAGGGATACTGCTGTGGCCTCAGCCAACAGAAATTCCTGCCCCTGTGTGCTTGCATAACAGGGGAGGAGAGCAAAGTTAGATGAAGTACAGCCATTCCTTGGAGTATAATTTGTTTTATCGTTTTTCAACTTTTTGACCCTATAGTGCTACAGAACCACACGCATACACCCAGTCTTGTTTTTCCCCTTTCAGTATGGTGTTCAGTAACTTACATTGAGCTAGTCAACATTTTGTTCTAAAATAGACTTTGCATTAGGTAAGTTTGCCTACCTGTAGAATAATGTCAGTGTTCTGAGCACATTTAAGGTAGGTGGGGCTAAGCTAGGGTGTTTGGTAGGTTAGGTACATTAATGCGTTTTCAATATGATAGTTCAAGTTAAGGCAGATTGGTTGGGGTATAGGCCTATCTAATCGAAAAGCATCTGTATATTATAGGATAGTTAAAGATGAGTGGTGTGAAGAAAAACGGAGGAAAGGAGATGAGGATACAGGAATGGGGAAGAGGGATGGCAGCTTCTTTGGGCAATGTCATGAGAAAAAGTGTTCCTGACAGGGTGACATTTTAAAGATCTGAATGAAATGAGGGAAGTTGTGGTTTGGGGATAGAAAGACATCCTCAACAGAAAGGAAAGTGAGTGCAGAGGCACTAAGACTGGAGTGTGTCAGAGGATGACCAGGCTGAGTGTGACAGGTGACATTAGAAAGGTCTCTAGCGCCTCTTGGGCCGTGGTGAAGAGCTTGGCTTTTCTTGAGCAGGGGGACTGGGGTGTGGGATCAGACAGCAACAGGGAAATTAGGGAGCAATGCTGAGTTCAACCCCAGAGGTTTCATCAGATTAGGTGTAAAACTCCCCAACTTGACAGCTTCTGTCTGGATAGACGTCGCACTTATCTCTGCATTGAGTTGTAGTTCCCAAACAGGGAGCAGAAGCGTTGAGTTCTTGGAGTTCCAGATTGGCGTGCAGGCAGCCATGGACTTGTGCCAAATTACAGTTCCTGCTATGGGGAGGAACAAATAGGAAATTTGTAAGCTCACCCCCCCATCTTCTCCCATGTCCATCCAGGGCCCTAATTTAAGCCTTGGACCAAATACTATTGTTCGTCACTGGGTATCGGCAAGGAAATAAGTTTCAAAATCATTGTCAGTAGTTAGAGTCATGAAGACATTTCAATTTGAAGAATCACCGGGGCCCTTATGGCTAATCCCATGGACCCATATGCTGCTACATTTGCATCAGTTGGAACTTCAGCTGACATTGTGGGACGTCAGAGTCAGCAACCTCGTAGCACAGTGTCGCTGAGCTGTGGCAGTAACAGCAGCTCTTTGGTGGGAGAAGCTAATTCTTTTTTGTTTAGTCTCCTTTAACATTATGATAGCTTGTAGCCAAAAGCATTTCTGGCTCCATCAGACAGATTGTAGGCAAATAGTTAGGAGATAAGGTGCTGCACTGGTCACGTTGTCAAAATCATGGATATGTGCCAACATTCCTAATCCAGCTTCAGTGTCGATGATTTCCTATGAGGACTGTGACAGTACACCTGAAAGATACAGGGCAGGGTACCAGACACCAAGTAGATGCTAATTTTTCAAGAGACCCTCCCAAGGTTAGCAGTTCAGAGCTGTGCGTTAACTGTACCAAATAGATATACGGTTTCAACCAAGGCCTGTAGGTAGCAAGATAATTTGGGGAAATACCACTTTTCTCTAACTTCCTTCTTTTCTTCATGCTCTCTGTTTTCTTTAATGAGTCTGATTCTAGGATGATTGATGATGAATATTGTTTGCATGATTTGGGGGGGTTTCCTCCTTGTAAAATTTTTGAGGTGGCAGAGTTGAAAGTCTACTTTAAATTTATCTTGGTGACACTTTTGACTTACAACCTAAAAGAAACTAAACACTGAGCAAACAAGAAAGAATAAAAACGAACGTTATTGGTCAAACTTGGGCCTCTCTTAATTTGTCTGTCATCACTGTGTCTCTGGTTTGACATCAGAATTCTGTTCATCGATTGCATCATCAATGCTGCCTTACTTTCCTCTCAAATCTAATCCTGCTCTATGCCCTTTGTCTGGTCTTGACCCTGGGTGTTTGCTAACTGCTACCCTATCAAGAGCAAGTCAGGGCTGAGCCTGAAGCTGAGCATTTCTTTAATTGTTCCTCCACCCGTGTGTACCACTAGTCAAATCGAAAACCTGCACTTCCGCCAACAATTGTCTACTCACCTGACTTTGAACTTAAATATAGACTTCTGTTATTTTTGCGCTGATAATTCTCAATCTTAACCTTGTATCTGGAACTCTATTGTTTTACCATCAGTTCCCCTAATGTTACTAGTTCCAACCTCTATACTAACAGTTGATGTCCATGTGATTAAACTTAAGGCCAGGCCACTGTCAACTGTTCTGCCATTACTGTCCCTTTGATCTGGCCTCAGATCTTGGCAGAGCCTAGACCTGTGTGCTAAGCAAAAGCTGTACCACTGCAGTACACACCTGTCCCTGAGCATTTCTTACTGTTTCCTTCACCAATGCCTATCTATTGTGGCCTCAAACTCAAACACTGTTTCAAGACAGAGTCTCTCTCTCTAGCCCAAGCTTGCCTCTAGCTATCTTCCTGCTCTAGCCTCCCAAGTGCTGGATCACAGGCATGCACCACCAAGCCTAGCCAGATACTTTAGATTATTTTTTTGTTTCAATTTAAAATAATTTTAAGGGTGAGAGAGATGCTCAGAGGTTAGCTCTTCCAGAGGACATGGGTTCAATTCCCAGCACTCACATGGCAGCTCTCATCTGTCTACCAGTCTAGTTCCAGGGGATTTGACACCTTCACACAGACATACATGCAGGCAAAAACACCAATGCACATTAAATAAAAATAAATTTAAAAAATAAAGTATAGGGGCTGGAGAGATGGCTCCAGAGGTCCCGAGTTCAATTCCGAGAAACCACATGGTGGCTCACAGCCATCTGTAGTGATATCTGCTGCCCTCTGCTGGCATGCAGGGATATGTGCAGGCAGATGCCTGCCTTTATTCCCTTGGGAGGCAGAGACAGGTGGATCTCTGTGAATTCGAGGCCAGTCTGTTCTACACAGTGAATTCCAGGACAGGTTCCAAAGCAACACAGAGAAACCCTGTCTCAAGCAGAAAAAAAACAATAAAAATAATAATAAAATAATTCTGACTTTATGTATATGGTTGTTTTGCCTCTATGTACATCTGTATGCCACTAATATCTGTGCTATCCACAAAAGCCAGAAGACGGTGTCAGATCTCCTGGAACTGGAGTTTCAGACTTACTTGTAGGCTATCATGTTGGTGCCAGGAAGCAAATCTAGACTCTCCGAAGTGCTCATAGTCACTGAGCCATCTCTCTAGCCACCAGACACTTTAAATTCTACCGCTGTTGGTGTCCACATGGCCTACTCCAAAACCTGGAGCTCTGTTAATGCCTTCACCTTCAGGACCTTTACTCTTACCTTCAGTTCCCTTAATCCATCCTTCAGCGTCATGGTACCCTAAACTCCAACTTGGGACTCCATGGTTCTACTCTCAATATATTTTTCCAAGCCTTGAAAAATATATCCAAGACCTGGGTTAACTCATGAGCAATGCTCTTCAGGTCTGAAACCTGAAAACTTGGAGCCTCTGTTAGTTTTTCCACACTTGCTGTTTCTGGAACCTCGGTAGAATAGTCCCCTGTTGATACCTTTCAGATCTTCCCTCAAACTCTGACCTCTATTTTCTTTTGGTTTATTTCTCCCCCATTGCCCCCTGGCCTTTTATTTTCTTTTTCTCTAACTACCCTGATCTTAAACCTTAGTCAATATCAGTTCTTCTTGGCATGCCTCACACTCTTATGTCTGTTAACTATTTCATGACCTTTTCTACTTGGTTCTAATCCTGAACTACTCCAAACTGTTTCACCACTAATGACCTTTTAGTATTTAGTATTCAGTATTGAAATTCTGGATGAATCTCCTTTGATTCAACCTTAAATCTAGGTCTCGGGTTAATATCCCATCACCACTGACCCTCTGTTCCAGCTGGGCCTTTGTGAACTCACTATCAAGACATATCGTTGGTCTGATATCAGACTCCATAGAAACCTCCTTTGGAGGCTGGAGAGGTGGCTCTGAGGTTAAAAGTCCTTGCTGCTGTTACAGAGGACCCAAGTCTGGTTCTCAACACCCGCATCAGTTGGCTCACACCACCTGTAAGTCTAGTTCTTGTGGATCCACCCTCCTTCTGGCTTCTGCAGTCACACACATATAATCTGCACATGGGTGACTGGAGCATATATATGGAGGTCACAGGAGAGTGCCAGATCCCCTGGAACCACAGTTTTACAGATTATTGTGAACCACCATGTGGGTTCTAGGACTCAAACCTGGGTCCTTTGCAGGAGCAACAAGTACTCTTAAATGCTGAGCCTCTTAAGTAGAGGTCTTGTTAATTTGAACGCAGACTTTCATTAAATAGTCTAAATTTAATGTGGGGGGAGAATTGTCACTGCAAACACCAGGATTGGCAGAGTAATGATACTTATGAGGCAAGAAGGAAATCCAGGGCTGGAGAGATGGCTTAGTGGTTAAGAGCACTGGATGCTCTTCCAGAGGACCTGGGTTCAATTCCCAGCACTGATATGGCAGTCCCAGGGGATCTGATATCCTCACATAGACATATATGCAGTCAAAACACCAATGCTTATAAAATGAATATCAAAAATCCAGTTCAGGGCCTGGGGAGATGGCTCAGCAGTTAAGAGCACTGGCTGTTCTTCCAGAGGACCCAAGTTCAATTCTCAATTCCCAGAACCCACATGACAGCTCACAACTGTCAGTAACTCCATTTCCAGGAGATCAGACGCCCTTATACAGACATGCATGCAGGCAAAAGCACCATTGCGCATGAAATAATGAAAATATCCAGTTCATCACAACTCAGTATCTGGTGTTGGTTCAACTTCTAGAGGCTGACACTGGGCAGGGCACTTTATTGTAGGCATATTTAAGTACAGTACAATCTGGAAAGAAGGTTGTTAGTATAACACAATTCCCTGTGTACAAGGAGGCATAATTACATTGAAATTCTTCTCAAAGTACATGTTACTTATTCCATGAAAATATGTTCTAGAGATAGGCTACATGTGTTATCTTAAGGGCCTAGGGGAGGATCTGGTGTGGTCTCAGTCATACAGATAGCATAGAGGTCGTCTGGGCTATCAGTCACCTCTGGTCCTGCTGGGGGAGCTTGAAGGAGTTCCTGTCCATACATATGATGCAAAGGTCACCTAGGCTATAGCCACCTCTGTCTGGTCCTGCTTGTGGGAGCTTTGTATGGCCTGGCCCTACAGATAGGGAAAGGATCACCTAGGCTTTTAGCCACCTCCATTCCAAGCTCTGTAGGGAAATGGGTTATACATCTTTTATTTTGAAAGACAACCCTGCTGTTTAACAGTCTTGGTTTCCCTTTATGCATCCAACAGTTTAAAGGCCTCTTCTGGTTTTAGATCAAACCCAGATCTCTTTTTTGTTGGTTTTGGGTTTTGTTTTGTTTTTGAGGTAGGATGTTACTACATGATCCCAATAAATTAGAACTCCCTCTCTGTACATTGGGCTGGCCTCTAATTCAAAAAGATCCTCTGGCCTCTGCCTCCTTTAGAATGTATCTGTGCCCACATTTGGTTTTAGAGATAGGGTCTCATGTAAGTGAAGCTGGCCTCAAATACTGTGTAGCTGAAGATGCCTTGAACTCCTGAACTTCATGAGTGCCCATTCTAAGTGCTAGAGGGCACCACCACCCAGGCCTCTTGTGAACTGTTTAACCTTCAGGTTTCTCTGAACCTAGACCATTTAAATTGATTTTGAACACAGACCATTTTTCTGGGTGTAGTGGTGTGTATCTTTAATCCCAGTATTTGGGAGGCAGAGACATGTGGATGGATCTCTTTGAGTTCGAGGCCAGACTTGTCTACACAATGAGTTCCAGGCCAGCCAGAATTATATGGTGAGAACCTGCCCTCCCAAAAGCAGGACTGGAGAGATGGCTCAGTGGTTAAGAGCATTGACTGTTCTTCCAGAGGACCTAATTCAATTCTTAGCACCCACATGACAGTTCACAACTGTCTGTAACTCCAGTTCAAGTAATCTGACACCCTCTTTTGCCCTGCATGCACAGACACATGCAGACAATACACCTATACACATAAATAATACCAAAAAGTTAAAAACAAACAACAAACTCAGACTTCACCTTGAAGTGTACCCCATTACAGCATCAATATTGCCAGCCTGTCTGCAAACTCGGGCTGTCTTTTAAAATCATTTCACCCTCAATGTTATTTTGATTCCTAATCTGAGGGTTTTTGTTTGTTTGTTTGTTTGCTTGCTTGCTTACTTCTCTTTTCTGATTCTTAGCTAGGTCTTGTTTACAAAAAAGAGCTGGTCTAGTAAGCTAACACAGCAATTTATTTATTTATTATGTATCTACTGTTCTGCCTGCATGCATACCTGCCTGCCAGAAGAGGGCACCAGAATTCATCACAGATGGTTGTGAACCACCCACAACCGCCATGTGGTTGCTGGCATTAAACTCAGGACCTCTTAACCTCTGAGCCACCTTTCTAGCCCTCTCTGGTTTGGACTTTTAAATGGATCTCTGGTTACTTTTTTATCAATAATGCAGTTATCACTTTTTTTTCCTTTACTCAGGTTGGCCTTGAATTGATGGTGATCCTTCTGGATCCACACTCTGAGTACTGAGATTAAAAGTATGACCCACCATGTAGGTTGTTCTCAATTCTCACACCAGTGCCCCTGTAGTCTGAATTCAAACTCCAAGCTCTGTTTTCCTACTCTAGAATCTGCTCTCCTCTTGATTAACCTCACTTACACCCAAATGTTTATTCAATTATCTCCATCCCTTCTTCTGTGGTGTGACCCCAAGCCATGGTCTCTGCTAACTACTATTCCATGATTGCCCCTTTAGTTTGAATGCAAAGCTGTACTAACTCATTCAGCATCAACATCCGCATCTCATCTAACTATTCAAACAGAACTATTTTTAACTAATTCAAAATCCCATCCCCACTGGGCATGGTGATATGTGGATTTAATCCTAGCACTTGGGAAGTAGAAGCAAGCAGACCTCTATGAGTTCAAGGCCAGCCTGGTCATCTGATCTCAAATTGGAGCCTTTTATTCCATTATCATTGTCTTGTCTGTTAGGGAATCTAGTGTATTAACTCTTTTATTTATTTATTTATATTTATTTTTTGGTTTTCCAAGACACAGTTTCTTTGTGTATCTTTGGCTGTCCTGGAACTCACTCTGCCTGCCTCTGCCTCCCCAGTACTGGGATTAAAGGCATGCACCACCAACGCCTGGCTACAATGTAGACTATGTTTAATGTTAAAAGTTACGTGGGAGGCAGAGGCAGGTGGATCTCTGAGTTCAAGGCCAGACTGGTCTACAAAGCAAGTTCCATAACAGCCAGTGCACAGAGAAACCACGTCTCAAAAAAAAATGCATTTTTAAAAAGTTCCTTGGGGTAAAAGTGAAAGTAATAAATGGATGAAGTAAAGGAAGGAAGCAGGAAAGGGCATGTGAGCTGAATGGAACATCAACTATAAAAGAATAATGTAATGAGTATAGGAGAAAATAGTAAGAGTTTTAAAAAACATGATAGCAGCCAGACCTGGCAGCAACCCCATTCCTTCCAACCTTAAGTACTCTGAGGCAGGAATGAGTCTGCTGAAATCGAGTGCTCTGCAGAAAAGTACAAGGGCAAGGTCTGCCAAACCTAAAGAATGAATTCAAGTCCAGCCTGGGCAACTTAGCAAGACTCTGTCTCAAAAGAAAAACATAGCTGGGTGGCGGTGGCACACACCTTCGATCCCAGCACTCAGGAGGCAGAAGCAGGCAGATTTGTGTGAGTTTGGGGCCAGCCTGGTCTACAAAGTGAGTTCTGGGACAGCCAGGGACAGCCAAGGGAACACAGAGAAATCCTGTCTCAAAAAACAAAACAAAAACATTGTCTAAGAAAGGAAAACCTATGTAAACAAATTAGATGTATGTAAGAAGATGAATACAAATAAGAACATCAAAGACTAAAATATGACATACAAAATCACAGAAAAAAAAAGGAAAATATAAGAAGCAAAGGAAAGGGGGTAGGGGCAGGGTAAAAGAATAGAAAGCACCAGCTTAGAGTGTGCAGGTAAAGAGATAGGTGATTGATACTTTGGAAGTGTCCTGCCTTTCCTACCATTTAGGTTGGTGCCAAGTCTGCATTGGTCATGTGTCAGATGCTGACAGCTGATGTCCCCTTAGAAGCAATCTCTTTATGCATAGCAGGATGGCCACACTTAGATTTGCAACCTGTGGACTACACAAGTTTTCTTACAGTCCAGAGAATTCCCAATTTGTACACATCTGAATGGCTAATGTTCTAGCCAGGAGAGGTGTCTTCTGAGTATGTTGGGAATTGGGGAAGCAAACACAGCACTAAGCCCTGCCTTTAAATACTACACAGCCTGCCAAAGGGGCCACGCCAACCTGAATGGCCTGTGCTGCCACCTAGGGCCACAGTGACCTCTGAGCCCAGGATGCTGATGAGAGGACCATGTCTGGGTCTCTAGCCCTACCACAGCTGGGGTCTGTGTTGATGTCTGTGGTCTGCAGTGTCACCAAAGGCCACTTGGATGCCCAGAGTCTGGACCACCTCCTCTGGCCATGTTGACTGTGCCGATCTGAGTGGCCTTCATTGTCACCTGGGACCATGGTGTCATCTGGGCCTGGGCTGCTTCCAGGGCCACGTCTAGGTCTGTGGCCCTGCTGCAGCCAGGATCTGTGTTGATATTTTTGGCTTCTGGTGCCAATGCCAAGGTTCTGGGCCACCATCTGGGTTGATGTCTGTGGCTTCTATTTCCACTAAAGGCTGTGGATGCCTGGGGTCTGGACAACCACCTGAGACCACGTTGGTGTCTGGGGGCCTTCCCAAGGCCGTACTGGTCTGGGTGTCCTGTGATGCCAGTGGGGTCATGATGATGTCTGGGCTCTAGGGGCTGCTGAGGGCCATGTCTGGAGGTGGTCCTGCAGTAGCTAGTATCAGTGATGATGCCCATGGCCCATGTTGCCTCAGAGGTACATGGGAACCATACATGTTGACATCCAAGGGCTGTGCTGAGCCGGTCCCTCACCTCACTGTCCCTAAAATAGTTGGTCCTGTGTTTCCTTGGACAACAAAATGGAAGAACTGGTGCTCCCCCCACATTCAGGAGAGATGGCCACACCCCTAACCACTGGCATGGGAGAGCTGGCCCCTACAGCAGAGGCCTACGAGAGTTGGCTCTACATCTTGCCTGAGGTGGATAGCCCAGTGGCCCGGACTGACCAGGTCAGCAACCACCCAGACCCACATGCTGGGCCTTCAATATTGTTCCACACTAACATCTACTCCATCCACCTGCTGGAGTCCTTTGAAGGAACTGGTCCTGTCTCATGATAACCCACAGGATCTCTGTGACTCTAGGCAATAGTAGGATGTCCCAGAGGACTTTTGGGGAGGAGCCAGTGTGATGACGATGTGCCAGAGGACTGGAACTAGACCAAGGACTCATTGTATGTGGGAATGGTTGGACAAAGGGGTATAATGTGTGACACACTGAAGCACCCAGTACCACTAGGATGAATGAAGAGTTATTTGAAAGAAAAAAATGAGATGTTTTTTGCGTGTGTGCTTTGTCTTGAATTTTTTGGGGGGTGTCTTTTGAGGGTGCTGAAGGGGTGAGGGGAGGATATGGAGAGACTGGAGGTAAGCCGAATTTGGGTGTATGATGTGAAATTCCCAAAGAATCGATAAAGAATTATGTTAAAATAAATCAATACGCTGGGCAGTGGTGGCGAATGCACTCAGAAGGCAGAGGCAGATGGATCTCTGTGAGTTCGAGGCCAGTCTGGTCTATAGAGCGAGTTCCAGGACAGCCAGAGCTGTGAAACAGAGAGACCCTGTCTCGAAATAATAATAATAAAAATAAATGATACAAAGCCTTAAATACTTTGAGGGAGGCAAGTGCTCTCTGCTGGTCTCTTGGAATTCAGTACTTCTTCTATCAGTGAACTGTGTGACAGATATGGGTTCAGAAGTTGGGTCATGTGCTAACCCTTTGGGGTTCTCAGTTTCTGCATTTATCTTAAGATGTTGGGGTCTGCCCTTAATTACAGAGAGTAGGGATGCTGACCAGTATACCTTTCACTGCCTGAGCTAAACACCCTGCCATCCAAATTCTTTTTTTAAAAAAGATTTATTTTTATAATTTTAAAGTGTGTTTGTTTGTGGGTGCACTATATGTATGCAGAAAACATCTTTAGCCCATCACAGTTTACTACTGTATGGTGTGTTTACCTGTAGCATGAATTCTAACTGGTATTAATAAAAACTCAGAGACAAGCCAGGCAGTGGGTGGTGCACACCCTTAATCCCAGCACTCGGGAAGCAGAGGCAGGTGGATCTCTGTGAGTTCAAGACCAGCCTGGTCTACAACAGCTAATTCCAGGACAGCCTCCAAAGCCACAGAGGAACCCTGTCTCGAAAAACAAAAACAAAAGGCAAAGAAAAAAAAAATCAAGAGACAGATATTGGGAAGATCAGAGAAGTAAAGTGGCCAGCCACTAGAGTTCTCTCTACCAATGCTCAGACCAAACGGTGATCCTATCCTCAGACTGCATCTGTCTTCACCAAACCTCAGACTGCACTGAGCTCCTGTCTCCTCCGGCCTTATATTCTTCTCTAGTGCTGGGAATAAAGGCCTGGGATCCAAAGTGCTGAGATCACCTTTGTGGGAATTCTGTTTCTCTTTGAGACTGGACTAATTTCATGTAGCTCAGGGGAGCCTTGAACTAGCAGAGATCTGTCTGCCTCTGTCTCCTGAGTGCTGGCATTAATACGCTAATACGCCACCACTTCCTGGCCTCTATGGATAATGAGTACAGCTAGCTTTGCACTCTGATTTTCAGATTTTCAGGCAAGCTTTTTTATTTTGTTTTGTTTTGTTTTTTGAGACAGGGTTTCTCTGTGGTTTTGGAGGCTGTCCTGGAACTAGCTCTTTTAGACCACGCTGTTCTCGAACTCACAGAGATCCACCTGCCTCTGCCTCCTGAGTGCTGGGATTAAAGGCATGTGCCACCACCACCTGGCCAGGGAAGCTTTATTTGTTAGATTTAAAAAAAAATATTACCACACTTACCTAGTTCCTGAACAATGGAAAAGGTGTTCAACAATTTTCAGTGTATTTACAGATCAATTTACAAGCTCTATAATCTTGTTTTAGTTTAGTATACATTATTAACTCCATTTTTTTAAGGATTTATTTATTATAAATACTGTGTTCTGCCTGCATGTATCCCTGAGAGCCAGAAGAGGGCACCAGATCTCATTGTAGATGGTTGTGAGCTATCATATTGCTGGGAATTGCACTCAGGACCTCTGGAAGAGCAACCGGTACTCTTAACCTCTGAGCCATCTCTCCAGCCCGTAAATTCCATATTTTATGAGGCAATTGGTTATAAAGACTTACCCCCTTCAAGGCATTGGTGGTACACACCTTTGATACCAGCACTCAGGAGGAAGAGGCAGGAGTTTTTCTGTGAGTTCAAGGCCAGCCTGGTCTACAGAGTGAATTCCAGGACAGCGAGGGCTACACAGAGAAACACTGTCTTTAAAAACCAAAAGAAAAAAAAAGATGTACCCCCTTTTAAGTGCTCATTTTTTATTTAGTTCAAATTTCTATCTAGGATCATTTCCTTGGACAAAGGCATAGATTTTGTTGTTCCTTGCAGATTATTTCTGCTAGTAACTGGTGAATACACTTTTTATTTAATATTTACTTTAAAGGATATTTTTACTAGATTGATAGTTTAAGTTTCTGTATTTTGAAGGTGTTTTTGAAGTCAAACACATGGTTTGTCTGGGAAATAAACAATGTTCATGTTTCCTTTGTGAAAGAGTTCAAAGATAATGTAATTTTTAAGTTTTTCTTTTCCTTTGGTTTTCCTTTACTATACTGTGATGTGACTACACAGCAAGTTCCAAGATAACTAGAGTGACACAGAGACACAGAGAAACCCTGTGTCTGAAAAACTAAAAAAAAAAAAAAGAAAAAAGAAAAAAGAAAAGAAAGCACTACAACAAAACAAACTGGAGGGTGAACAGAGTGGCCAAGTCCTAAAGAGGGCTCTTGATTTTCTTTGTTTAGAGAGGGGGGGTCTTAATAGTAAGGCCTAGGTAGAAAGCAACAGTATTAGGGGATAAATAGTGGAAAAATGAACATAGAACATGGTTCAAGATCAGACAAGAAGGCAGTTAATAAAAGAGTTAATAAGCCTGGGTGATACGAATAATAATAATTAAAAGATAGGTAGTGTTATAGTGGTGGCGCACACCTTTGATCCCAGTACTCAGGAGGCAGAGGCAGGAGGATCTCTGTGAGTTTGAGGCCAGCCTGGTCTACAGAGTGAGTTCCAGGACAGGCTCAAAAGCTACACAGAGAAACCCTGTCTCGAAAAACAAACAGAAAACACAGCCTACACTGTCAGTTTTGTTCAGTGGTTATTGATAGTATAGTACCTGTTGTTCTTTTTTCTATAGTTAAAGGATATAGGTTACAGTTGGAGAAAGGGGGAATAGGGTGTCGGGTGGTGTACTGAGTGGAGGTTATTGTGTGGGAGATCATAGTGGCTTCCATAGCAGGTGAGGGTGACCGAGGCGGAGGAAACAACACGCTAAGAAGATAGAGCTTAATTGAGAAGTTTATTTAGAAGAGGGAATGAGGGGAAAGCAAAAGGAGACATGGAGACACCCGGAACAGAAGAGAAGAAAAGAGAAGGGGAGAGAAGGGAAAGGGAGGGGAGGGGAGAGTGAGGGGGGCGAGGAGAAGAGCAATGAACAAAGAAAGCAAAAGGGCAAAGAACAAAACAGCAAAAAGAGAGCATAAGTGGACGGGGGGCGGGGGGTCTGTCTTTTAAAGGAGTCCTTTGCATCTGCATGCAGACTATGAAACCATGGAACCCTGGGCTGACCAGGGTACTGCCTGAGTGCATTCTGCCAGGTGACCGTCAGGCCAGCATCATGCCTGAATCCTTACAGTACCTAAGCAGTTTGGATTGTATTTCTGTATCTTCTCTGGTCTGGTGTTACTGTTATAGTGATTTTATCCTTTCTGGGTAGTTTGAGATTGAGGAGATTGAGTCTCCAAGAAAAGACTGCTAAACAGTAAAAGCACTTGTCACAAAAGCCTGATTCCTTGAGTTCAATCCTTGGAACCCACAGTAGAGAGAACCAGTTCTCGAAAGTTGTCCATGGGTGCTCTCTCTCTCTCTCTCTCTCTCTCTCTCTCGTTCTCTCTCTCTCTCTCTCCCCACACACACACACTTATAGGCATTTTTGAAAAGGGAAAAGAAAAGGTCTGAGTATTATGGCACATATCTTTAATCCCAGCACATGGGAGGCAGAGTCTAGAAGATCTCTGTGAGTTCAAAACCAGACTGGTCTACATGGTGAGTTCCAGGACAACCAGGAGTGTTACACAGTGAGACCTCCACCCCCCAAAAAAAGTATAGAATTTTTAAGGTGAGGGGCTGGAGAGATGACTCAGAGGTTAAGAACAGTAGCTGTTCTTGGGTTTTTCCAAACCATAAAGAAGAATAAAGCCATGTCATTTGCAGGAGCCAAAGATGATCACCAAACTAAATAAAATGTCAGAAATCACATATTATCTCTTATGTAGATTTAAGTTTTATGTATGTATACATGTGGCCTTTATCCTCCAGGCCCTCTCTCATGTGGCCTGTTCTAACAGGCTAACCTGGGCTCTCTCTCTCTCTGTGTGTGTCTGTGTCTGTGTGTGTGTGTGTGTGTGTGTGTGTGTATGCATATATGTTCTCCTGTGTGTAAGTGCATGTATGCATGCAGGTGTATGTGCAAGCCAGAATTGACATCAAATGTCTTTAAAGATATCTTTTTTAAAGATAATATATTTATTATGTAGTGTTTTACCTGCAGGTATGCTTGTAAACCAGAAGAGGGCACCAGATTTCATTACAGATGATTGTGAGCTACCTTGTGGTTGCTAGCAATTTCAGATCTTCTGAAAAAGTAGCTAGTGCTCTTAACCACTGAGCCATCTCTCCATCCTCCCAGATGTCTTCTTCTACTATTCTCATCTTAACATAAGAGGCAGGATCTCTCATCTGAACTCAGAGCTCACCAATTCTAGTAGTTTGACTAGCTAGCCAAGCCTACCATACCTGCCTATCATTTACATGGGAGCTGGAGGTTCAATTCCAGTTTTTCATGCATATGGTGCAATTGTTTTACATACTGAGCCATCACCCCAAACCCTGAACTTCTTTACATGATGGCTGGTTTCCATGAATGTCAACTTGACACAAGCTAGAGTCATTTTGGGAGAGGAATCTCAGTTGAGAAATGTGTTTCCATTAGATTGGCCTGCTGTACATTTTATTTATTGATTGGAGGGCCCAGCTCATTGTGGGTGGTGCCTTCCCAGGGCTGGTGGTCCCAACAGCTATAAGAAAGCAGGCTGGGCCCCACAGTGGGGGCGAATGCCTTTAATCTCAGCACTCAGTTGGCAGAGGCAGGCAGATCTCTGTGAATTTGAGGGTAGCCTGGTCTTCCAGGACAGCCTCCAAAGCAATACAGAGAAACTCTGTCTTGAAAAACCAAAATGAATGAATGAATACGAAAGAAAGAAAGCAGGCTGAGCAAAACTTGAAGAGCAAGTTGGTTCTTGTCTTAGTTTCCCTCAGTGATGGACTTAAAAGCTGTAAGGTAAAATCAAAACTTTTCTTCCTAAGTTGATTTTGGCCACAGTATTTTATCATAGTAATAGGAACCCTAATAGAGAGAGAGGGGAAAGCAGGGGAAAAGAGACAAAGTAAATGAAAGCACACTTGTGGTGGAAGCCATAGTTGTCTTTTTTTTTTAAATCTGTTTTAAAACAAGATCTCACTGTGTAGACTAGGGTAGCCTCAAACTCACAATCTTCATGCCTCTGTCTCCCAAAGACTGGGATATTAGGTGTGCACCAGGATGTCCAGTCCATAAAGTGTTTTTTAAGGGGAACAGGATTTCTCTGTATAGCCTGGCTGTCCTGGAACTCACTCTGTAGACCAGGCTGGCCTCAAACTCACGGAGATCCGCCTACCTCAGCCTCCTGAGTGCTGAGTGCTGGCATTAAAGGCGTGCGCCACCACTGTGGCCACCACCGCACCCTTGCATTCTTTTTATAAACTAATCTCACAGGTGACTCCCATTCTGGAACAACACAGTCTCAGAGTATTTGAACTGGCTGTAAAACACAGTGAGGCTGAAGAAAGAGACAGGCAAATCTAGGACTGCACATGGGGTAATCTGGGGTCATTCTGGGAAATAGCAAGACCAAAACCAGTAGATCTCCACTATTAGAGTCAGAAAGGAGGTACAAGTCTATTAATCCAAACAACAGTGACTTTGTCCAAGCTAGACTGTACCTGGTTTATTCCAAGCTCATGTCAAAGACATCTAAAACATCCTGGTGTTGAGGCTGCCAAGGTCTAGTGATGATGCTACATGTAACACTCTAACAGCTTGCCTACTTATATTATGCTGGAAAACTAAGTGGGAGAAGCTGCCAGGATTATTCTGGAGTAGTTATGGTGATCCTTCCTCCAGATAGCTGCTATATGGTCAAGCTGAATCTCTACAACATGTCACCATGTCTGTCTGTCAGGTTCTATTTGTTAGAAGTAAACGACTAAGTTGATGCCATACTTGGGGACGAAATTATACAAGACCACAAACACCTAGAGATGGATTAATCAGTGTCTTAACCACTGTTCCATTGCTGTGAAGAGACACCGTGACCAAGGCAACTGTTATAAAAGAAAACATTTAAGCCGGGTCATGGTGCAATCCTTTAATCCCAGCACTTGGGAGGCAGAGGCAGGTAGATATCGTTTATGATTTATTAACCTTGCCTGAGGATTCAGAAAGTAAAGTCAGCCATACGCCATAGAAGCCAGGCACACATATTTAATCCCAGCAGCCAGAACCTAGGAGGTGGTGGTATATACCTTTAACCCTAGGACTCAGGATTAATAGGTAGATAGATCTCTCTGAGATCAAGACCACCCAGGGATACACAAGATTGAATCAGTCCAAAACAGTAACAGATCATATGCCTTTAATCCCAGCACTAGAGAGGTATAAAAGATAGAAGCAGGATCTTCAGTAGTCAGTAGGAGGCATTCATTCTCCAGTCACGCTGAGGAGAGTTATGGTCTGAGGCATGTTGAGAGCTCATGGAAATAAGATCAGCCCATCCAGTCTGGGGTAGATGTAAGAAGCTAGTGGCCAGCTCCTTTGCTTTTCTGATACTGAGCTTGAAGTATGAACTTGAATATCAGTCTCTGGGTCACTTATTTTTTCATGTTACAGGTGGATCTCTGGGAGTTCGAGGCCAGCCTGGTTTACAGACCGAGTTCCAGGACAGGTTCCAAAGCAATACAGAGAAACCCTATCTGGAAAAAAAAAAAGATGGAGAAAGCATTTCATTGGGGGGGGGGCTTGTTTACAGTTTTGGAGGTTTAGTCCATTATCCTCATGGCAGGGAGCATGGTACTGGAGAAAAAGCTGAGAGCCACATCTTGAATCAGGGCAGAGAGAGACTGGGACTGGCATGGGCTGGTTCTGAACCCTCAAAACCCACCCTTAGTGATGCAACTTCATCCAACAAGACCATACCTCCTAATTGTGTGTGTGTGTGTGTGTGTGTGTGTGTGTGTGTGTTTTGTTTGTTTTCTGAGACAAGGTTTCTCTGTGGAGCCTGTCCTGGAACTAGCTCTTGTAGACCAGGCTGGTCTCAAACTCACAGAGATCTGCCTGCCTCTGCCTCCTATGTGCTGGGATTAAAGGCATGTGCCACCAACACACTTATTATTATTATTATTTTAAATGTCTATGTGTCTGTGGGTGTGGCACATATGTGCAGGTAGGCACAGAAGTCAGAAAGGGCATAGGATCCCATGGAACTGGAGTTAAAGGAAGTTCTGAGCTACCCAATGAACTGAGTCCTCTGAGCCATTTCTCCAACCCTCTCCTTCCTTTTTTAATACTTCACCAAGTCCAATTTGTGTTACTCATAAACTCATTGATGTGGGGGTTATCCACTGGAGCATGGTCACACCCATAAAGAAATCTGGTTCTTCTATCAGAACCTATCAACTGTGAGTAACTGCTCCTCAGCTAGGGGTCGGGGGCACATTATTACTATAATGAATATATAATTACATCATTCAACTCCTTTCCGTTCCTTCCACCAGCCCCTCCAGGGTCCAACACATGATTACTTTTTCTTAAGACAAGGCTGAAAGAAAAAAAAAAAGACAAGGCTGGCCTCAAACTTGCTATATAGCAGCCAACTGGTGGTGGCACACACCTTTAATCCCAGCACTCAGGAGGGAGAGGCAGGTGAATCTCTGTGAGGTCAGCCTGGTCTACAGAGACCCTGTCTTGAAAAAAAGCAACCAAATAAATAAATAAAATAAAATAAAAATGAGGGGCAAGAGAGATGCCTCAGTGGTTAAGAACACTAGCTGGTCTTCCAGAGGTCCTGAGTTAATTCGCAGCAACCACATGGTGGCTCACAACCATCTGTAATGAGATCTGGTGTCTTCTGACCTTCTGGCATACATGCAGACAGAATACTGCATACATAATAAATAAATAAATCTTTAAAACAAACAAACAAAAAATGAGCCAGAGCCCGGCAGTGGTGGTGCACGATTTTATCTCAGCACTTGGGAGGCAGAAAGCAGGTGAATCTCTGTGCGTTCCAGGCCCATTGTAGGTGCTTGTTGGCTGGTTATTTTTAGGACAGGGCCTTTCTGCATTGCCCAGGCTCATCTCAGGCTTCTCTGCTTATGTGAGCCTCCTACCATACCTCCTGAGTATTTTGAATTGTAGCCATGTGCCACCATGCTCAGGTCCCAAGTGCTGTATTTCCTGGTTAACTTTATACATCTTTCCACAAGCATGTAGCAGTACCATTGCTTCTTGTAATGTTTGCATTGGAAAAATATAGAAAAATACAGAGCTTCCTGCTTCTGTGGGTTCCTTTTACTATTTCTTTGTTTGTACAGGGTTTCTCTGTGTAACGGCCCTGGCTGTCCTGGAACTCACTCTGTAGAACAGGCTGACCTCAAACTCAAAAAGATCTTTCTGTCTCTGTCTCTAGAGTGCTGAGATTAAAGGTATGCACCACTACCTGGCCCTCCTATTTATTTGTTTACTTATTTATTTTAAAGATTTATTTACTATGTATAAGGTGTTCTGTCTGCACACCAGGAGAGGGCACCAGATCTCATTACAGATGGTTATGAGCCATGGCATGGTTGCTGGTAATTGGACTCAAGAGGTCTGGAAGAGCAGCCAGTGCTCTTAACCTCTGAGCCATCTCTCCAGCCCCCCACCTTATTTATTTTAGTTACATCATTACAAGGATGCATGATCCACTAGGTAGTCTGAAGATAATGGCCACTAATGACTCGGAATTTGTTGTTTTGTAGCTACAGACCACAAAAGCCTGACGCAGAGTACACAGGGAAATAGGTAGCGTGCTTTATTTTCTGGTCTGGTTAAATTATCTTTCAGAATTTTCCCCAACAAAATGGATGGCAGCACGATGTCCTCCCCTGAACTCTTTCCACAATATCTCTGTATTTATAGCTCCATGTCATTTCAAGGAGGATGGGAGTCTCTGAAACCAGAAGTAAATAGATGGTCTTCAATCCTCAGGGGCACCCATAAAGTAGGTGATGTAGTGTTTATCTGTTTTTACAGGTAAGAATCTTCGTGTATAGAGAGCTTTAATCATTTGCCTGAGGATACACAAGTGACCAAATTACGACTGGAAACTACTTGAGTCCCTATCAGTCAAATTGTACATTTGTTTGTTTTTCTTGGTAATTTTTTGTTTGTTTGGTGCTTTTTTGTTGTTCTTATTTGTTTTGTTTTTGAGACCACATCTTACCACATAGCCCAGGTTGGCTTCAAACACTCAAACACAATCCTCCTGAGTACTGGGATTCTAGGCATGAGGCACACACCAGACTCTATCTTACTTTTACTTTTTTGTATGTATGTATTTGCTGTGTGTGTGTGCCACAGCACACTTAGGGAGGTCAAAGGACGACTTGCAAGTATCTGGTCTCTGTCTCTGTCTCTCTCTCTCTCAGTTTTTCAAGACAGCATTTCTTTCTCTGTGTAGCTTTGGAGGCTGTCTTGGAACTTGCTCTGTAGACCAGGCTGGTCTCGAACTCCTAGAGATCTGCCTTCTTCTACCTCCTGAGTGCTGGGACTAAAGGCATGAGCCATTGTTCTCTCCTTTCACCAAGTGAGTTCTGGGGACTGAACTCCAGCAAGATGACAAGTGCTGAACCATCCATCTGGCTTGTCCCTCTGTCCAATCTTTAATCTTCAAATTGACTTTTGAGTCTGCCTGCCTTCTTTCTTTCTTTTCTTCCTTCCTTCCTCCTTGCCTCCTTCCCTTCCTTTTCTTCTTTTCATTCCCTTCCTTTTTACAAAAGATTTCTCCATGTAGTCCAGAGTTGCTTCTTATCCCTGAGTACAAGCAATCTTCCAGTATCAGTCTCATGAGTGGCTGAGATTATAGGCATCAGCCGCTGCTCAACAGCTTGATTTTTTTCCCTGTGGCTTCTGCACCCCTTTTTGTTGTTTCTGGCTCCTTTTCATGGCTCCAGAAATGGCTTGACAGCACAGTGCAGCTTGATTTTGCAGCTTATTCTTGTTTGACCTCACTGCTTGAAATGCCTCACGGATTACTCTTGGTGGCAGTGTTGCCTTAGAAACGGAAAAAGCTTTGTAATCCTTCACCCACTCCTCAAAATGACGTTCTTTCTTCCCACCCTCCAGGTCTGAAAAAAATGCCAGGGAAGCAGGCAGGCTGGGGGTTGGGAGACAGGCGCCTGCCAGTAGGAGGGCGGCTCCTGTGGATAGCAGCTTTGTTCCTTTTCATTTGAAATCATTACACAGCCAAGCTGCAGAGCCTCCTAGGGTGTCTTTTGTAGAGTTGCATTGCCCTTTGTTGGAGCCCAGTAGGTGTCCCTGTGATCAGGTGGGCAGATTAAAGACGCTAGTCTCAGTGCAAAAGACTACAAATACTGGAACCTCAAGGCCTTCAAGAAGGCATCACTGGCCATCTAGCCACAAACTCCAGGGCCTCCATGCCTTCCAACTTCCACTGCTATTTGATGACCCCAGACAATAGGTCAGTGGTCCTCAGGCAGACTGCATCTGCTGACACTGTTGCCCAGACTCCAGACTCTACCTCTAAATAGACAATATGTGGATGGACACTGCCCCCAAGGGACTCTAATGGGTGCTATGCTTTGAAGACCACTGTGCTATCCCATAAGTTCACTATACAAACACTGTTCACACAGAGAGGCACACCTCCACGAAAAGAGCGTCTGTGTCTTATTTCCCATGCCTGTCTGTGTTATGTGCTGCACAGTTAGGCACATTGGAAGAGATCCCTTCCCCTACCATTAAATAGTCATTATTAAATAGTCTTCTGTTGTTTACTTTTTTTTTTTTTTTTTTTTTTTTGGTTTTTCAAGACAGGGTTTCTTTGTGCAGCTTTGTAGACCAGGCTAGCCTTGAATTCATAGATCCCACCTGCCTCTAACCCCTCCAACTGCTGGGATTAAAGGCATGCACCACCACCACCCACAACCACCCAGCTTCCTTTCTTCTTCTTTCAAATATAGTGTCTTCTTATTTTCTTGAAAAAGTCGTCCATAGCTTTGCCACCATGGCGCCGTAATAAGCAAGGTTTTAACGATTTTTAAAGAAAATACTTTTAAAATAATTTATATATATATTTTTTTAACTTTTCTTTTTTATTAACTTAATTTTTTGTATTCTAATCCCAGTTCCCCCTCCCTTCTCTCCTCCCACTCCCCCCTTCTCCCATCTGCTCCACGGAGAGGGTAAGGCTTCCCCTAGGAAGTCTACTAAGTGTCTCATCATCTAGTTGAGGCAGAACCAAGGCACCT